>NW_023343421.1:0-209 GCF_001411555.2 Juglans regia | reverse complement strand
ACGTAACGGCGTGTGAGTGGTGACAAGGTTGTATGTCTTGACAGGCTCCGTGCTTGTGCATCGAACTGTTAGGCGTGCTCCTCCTCATTTTTGCTCCTCGTGTGCATAGCATGTTGGGCTACCGAAGGGTTCCTGTGTTGCATACCTACAAAGATGGAATTTGTCCCTCTCGTTGCCCCTTGTCCTTGTCGGTGCTCATCTTTGGGTGC
>NW_023343418.1:0-209 GCF_001411555.2 Juglans regia | reverse complement strand
GCAAGGCCACTCTGCCACTTACAATACCCCGTCGCGTATTTAAGTCGTCTGCAAAGGATTCTACCCGCCGCTCGGTGAGAATTGTACTTCAAGGCGGCCCGCACTGCTCATCCGCCGCGAGGGCTTCACCAACGACACGTGCCTCTGGGGGCCCTAAGGCCCCTACTGCAGGTCGGCAATCGGGCGACGGGCGCACGCGTCGCTTCTAG
>NW_023343415.1:0-209 GCF_001411555.2 Juglans regia | reverse complement strand
AGAGTGGCCTTGCTGCCACGATCCACTGAGATTCAGCCCTGTGTCGCTTCGATTCGTCCCTCCCCCTCAAACCACATCACCTTCCACGATTTCCTGGCCGAGGTAACCAACAAGGACTTGTCCAAAATCGGTGCACGACGTGCTCCCGCAAAGGGTGTTGGTCGAGTAAGACAGCAGGACGGTGCCCACGGGCCATGCCTTGACAGCCC
>NW_023343413.1:0-224 GCF_001411555.2 Juglans regia | reverse complement strand
AACTGCTTCCTCCCGCGCGCGACGTCCCTCTCTCCCTCTCCCCGTGCGTTTTCCTTCCTCTCCCAGCCCGCCGCCGTGCACCTCTGTCCGGCAACCCCGCCCAGCCCACGGCCTTCCCCCCCCTCCGGCGACCACCTCCCTCCAATCTCAGCCCCTCTCGCTTCGCCGTTTGCCCCCACGCCCAACACTATGCCGCGACGTTCCTTGTGCTCGTGCGCCGCCGT
>NW_023343411.1:0-209 GCF_001411555.2 Juglans regia | reverse complement strand
GGCAATCTTTTTTCCCAAACCTCCGGATAATGACTTTCCCACTTCGAGGAAATTAAGAATCTGTCTAATTGAGACCACATCTGATTATTGGCCCACGTACATGACCCCCCCGCCATTGGTAAGTCCACTAAATTAAACTCAAAGATGCATTCCGAAAAACCTGACATTGCTGAACGCATTCTTATATTTCCAAAGCACTCACTGGGAAA
>NW_023343410.1:0-209 GCF_001411555.2 Juglans regia | reverse complement strand
CATCGATGCGAGAGCCGAGATATCCGTTGCCGAGAGTCGTTATGTATCATGGTAAAGATGTCACCAACAACGCGCACACCGTTTCCGGGGCGCCCGTGGTTACTGCTTGTTTAAGTTCCTTGGCGCAGACCGCGCCGGGGTTCATTGTTCGATCGGGAAGGGAACGAGAAGATTGACCAACCACACACGAGGAGCGGTGGGCATATCTC
>NW_023343409.1:0-209 GCF_001411555.2 Juglans regia | reverse complement strand
CTCCCAACCGTTTTTTGGGAGGGGGCATTACACCCCCACCCAGAAGGTTATTACATGTTCACAGGTCGTTCTGCTGGGCAGGTATCGACAATGATCCTTCCGCATGTTCACCTACGGAAACCTTGTTACGACTTCTCCTTCCTCTAAATGATAAGGTTCAGTGGACTTCTCGCGACGTTGCCGGCAGCGAACCGCCCACATCGCCTCGA
>NW_023343408.1:0-209 GCF_001411555.2 Juglans regia | reverse complement strand
TGAACTCTACAAATACAAGTAGTAATCTGAGGTAACTACTGTATTAACACCTACATCGCATCGTCGCTTAGTCGACCATTTCCAGTTGGTCGATTCCCGATTCTTCTTCAGATCCTGTAACAAAATCTACCATTCGGGGGGGGAATGGTAGTTGGGACTACCACAGTGAGATTTGATTACAAATCTCAGCAAGTTAACAGGAAACTTCC
>NW_023343404.1:0-209 GCF_001411555.2 Juglans regia | reverse complement strand
CAGCACCGGAGGCACGACCCGGCCAGTTAAGGCCAGGAGCGCATCGCCGGTAGAAGGGACGAGCAGACCGGTGCACACCAGGGGCGGACCGCTCTGCCCAACCCTAGATCCAACTACGAGCTTTTTAACTGCAACAACTTAAATATACGCTATTGGAGCTGGAATTACCGCGGCTGCTGGCACCAGACTTGCCCTCCAATGGATCCTCG
>NW_023343403.1:0-291 GCF_001411555.2 Juglans regia | reverse complement strand
GAGCCCAAAAAACGGTCGTCGGGACATGGTCGGCCGGCGGCGGCCGCCGCCACAACCACCGCCGGCGGCGGTGGAGACGATACCCCCCCGCCGGTGGCATGGGGGGCGTGGCACACGCCCTTTCCATGGGCGCCAGGGGCCTGCCCATGTGAGGGGGGCGGCATGGTCAGCCCTCCTGGCTGACCATGTTGGGGCTTGCATGCCCCCCCTAAAGAGCATTTAGAGCCAAATCCCAACCGGCAGGAGGAAACATCAAATGTCCGAGGAAACATAAAGGCCTTTTTTATCGAA
>NW_023343399.1:0-209 GCF_001411555.2 Juglans regia | reverse complement strand
AAAGGTTGAATAATGATGTCATAACAAGGATTTGATTAATTAATAGCATGTGGAAGTGATTTAATCAAGTAATTAAACACAATGCTAGAAATCGGATTAAAAAGGGTTTGGAGGCCAACTTTAGGGTTTGGGAAAACCATTTAGGGTTTTGGTTTCAACCAAGCTTTTGGGGTTTCAATTGGATTCCAATCATTTAGGGTTTTGCTAGG
>NW_023343395.1:0-209 GCF_001411555.2 Juglans regia | reverse complement strand
ATATCTTGAAGTAGGAGCAAGCCTCACAATTTTTCGACATCGGGATTTTTTTATTTAATTTTTTTGATTAAATAAATCCGAAAAATCAAAAAAAATCGAAAATACGCAAAAATCGATAGGTGATGCTTGGAACACATCCAAGATGTATTGGAATGAATTTAGGAAACCAATTTGGGTGGTTTCAATTGTCCAAAAGCACGAGACAAGTG
>NW_023343394.1:0-209 GCF_001411555.2 Juglans regia | reverse complement strand
CGCGCCTGCTGCCTTCCTTGGATGTGGTAGCCGTTTCTCAGGCTCCCTCTCCGGAATCGAACCCTAATTCTCCGTTACCCGTCACCACCATTGTAGGCCTCTATGCTACAATCGAAAGTTGATAGGGCAGAAATTTGAATGATGCGTCGCCGGCACGATGGCCGTGCGATCCGTCGAGTTATCATGAATCATCAGAGCAACGGGCAAAG
>NW_023343393.1:0-237 GCF_001411555.2 Juglans regia | reverse complement strand
GGGTGTGTCGCGGCGTGCCTTGGGGCAAGCCTTGGGCCAAGCCATGGGGGGCCGTGGGGCTTGCCACGGGGCTGTCAAGGCAAGCCTTGGGGCTGCCATGGCAAGCCATGGGGCGTGCCGGCGGGGCTGTCAAGGCATGCCATGGGGCAAGCCACGGGGCTGTCAAGGCAAGCCATGGGGCATGCCAGTGGGGCTGCCAAGGCAAGCCATCGGGCTGCCAAGGCATGGCCCGTGGGC
>NW_023343392.1:0-209 GCF_001411555.2 Juglans regia | reverse complement strand
TTCACACCTATTTAGACACTCCAGCGTAAACAAAGGAGTTCCACTAGGATATTACCCCATCCTAGCGCTTAGGGTCGTGATTGACATGAATGACTTAACTGGCACACATGACATTTCGTAACGTGACGTAACATGAACGTGACATAAAAGACAGAAATCTTGACGTAACATAACGTGACATGAACGTAGGATGACAGACATGACATACT
>NW_023343391.1:0-209 GCF_001411555.2 Juglans regia | reverse complement strand
ATAGTCTTTGCAACCTAGGTTTCAAGGGAAAATACCGCAACACCTTAACCGGCACATTTTTCTTACCTTTCCACCTCGACTCTCCACATACAGGACATGCTTGTATCTCCTCGTTCTCCTTCCAGAACAATACACAATCATTCTTGCATGCATGTATGGACTTGTACTCAAATCCTAATCCCTTTCTCAACTGTTTCGCTTCATAAAAG
>NW_023343388.1:0-209 GCF_001411555.2 Juglans regia | reverse complement strand
ATTTAGGGTTTTGCTAGGGTTGAAACCCTCTTTGGTCTGGCACAATTTGGTTGAACAGATGAAACACAACTTTGCTTAGGTGGCATGATCTCACACCTTGATTCTTTCACAAATCTATCTAATGGTTCTTCTTTGTGTCAAGTGTCTAATACCATTCACTAAGTGTGGATAAAATCTTGCCAAGTGTCCAAATAAAACTTCTCTAACCT
>NW_023343387.1:0-209 GCF_001411555.2 Juglans regia | reverse complement strand
TCCCGAAGGCCAACACAATAGGACCGAAATCCTATGATGTTATCCCATGCTAATGTATACAGAGCGTAGGCTTGCTTTGAGCACTCTAATTTCTTCAAAGTAACCGCACCGGAGGCACGACCCGGCCAGTTAAGGCCAGGAGCGCATCGCCGGTAGAAGGGACGAGCAGACCGGTGCACACCAGGGGCGGACCGCTCTGCCCAACCCAA
>NW_023343386.1:0-209 GCF_001411555.2 Juglans regia | reverse complement strand
GCATTAGTGCTGGTATGATCGCACCCATCAAAACTAATTACTTAAAATTCAAATACTCCTTGAGCGACATACTAGCGTCCTTCCGATCCCAATCCAATCGGAGACCTGATCCAAACCCATGGCTACGCGATGGGCAGGGCGAGATTTTCCGAAAAATCCACTCCCGAGTGCTCCTTCTTGTCAATTTATCTCGCAAGGCGGAAAAAAAA
>NW_023343385.1:0-209 GCF_001411555.2 Juglans regia | reverse complement strand
AGCATGCCTGCAAAAAATCTCGTCCAAATTCAAAGTATTTCGATAAAAAAGGCCTTTATGTTTCCTCGGACATTTGATGTTTCCTCCTGCCGGTTGGGATTTGGTTCTAAATGCTCTTTAGGGGGGGCATGCAAGCCCCAACATGGTCAGCCAGGAGGGCTGACCATGCCGCCCCCCTCACATGGGCATGCCCCTGGCGCCCATGGAAA
>NW_023343384.1:0-209 GCF_001411555.2 Juglans regia | reverse complement strand
TGGTCCGGTGAAGTGTTCGGATCGAGGCGATGTGGGCGGTTCGCTGCCGGCAACGTCGCGAGAAGTCCACTGAACCTTATCATTTAGAGGAAGGAGAAGTCGTATCAAGGTTTCCGTAGGTGAACCTGCGGAAGGATCATTGTCGATACCTGCCCAGCAGAACGACCTGTGAACATGTAATAACCTTCTGGGTGGGGGTGTAATGCCCC
>NW_023343383.1:0-207 GCF_001411555.2 Juglans regia | reverse complement strand
AGTCGATCCTAAGAGACGGGGGAAGCCCGTCTGATAGCGTGCTGCACGCGAGCTTCGAAAGGGAATCGGGTTAAAATTCCTGAACCGGGACGTGGCGGCTGACGGCAACGTTAGGGAGGCCGGAGACGTCGGCGGGGGCCTCGGGGAGAGTTATCTTTTCTGTTTAACAGCCTGCCCACCCCGGAAACGGCTCAGCCGGAGGTAGGG
>NW_023343382.1:0-209 GCF_001411555.2 Juglans regia | reverse complement strand
ACTGAAGAAATGGTTGAGTGTTGGCCTTTTCTTCTCATAAAAATCAGGCCAAGATCTTTTCTCAAGGTGGAGTGTGAGAGTGAAAGAGTGAGGTGGCCCTTTAGTTTTGTCTTTCAAGAACCTTCTAGGCCCTTCTTGTAAAGATCTGGCCAGCCAAGTGGGGGTACAAAACTTAGCCATGAAGCAATCCTATGGTGACCAAATTCATG
>NW_023343381.1:0-209 GCF_001411555.2 Juglans regia | reverse complement strand
AGAAGGTTATTACATGTTCACAGGTCGTTCTGCTGGGCAGGTATCGACAATGATCCTTCCGCAGGTTCACCTACGGAAACCTTGTTACGACTTCTCCTTCCTCTCAATGATAAGGTTCAGTGGACTTCTCGCGACGTTGCCGGCAGCGAACCGCCCACATCGCCTCGATCCGAACACTTCACCGGACCATTCAATCGGTAGGAGCGACG
>NW_023343380.1:0-209 GCF_001411555.2 Juglans regia | reverse complement strand
GAGAAATTTTCGAGATTTCAATAATGGCTGAGTCGACTCAGCCATTCTGCGTCAAAACGTTCGAACGTTTCACCAAGACATTCGAACATACGACGTTTAAATTAACGAGCCGTTACAGCTTCCATGTTCGAACGTTAATCGTCTTACATTCGGACGTGAATATTATTAAACGACATATGTTCAAACGTTAATATTTACTTTCGCACGTA
>NW_023343379.1:0-209 GCF_001411555.2 Juglans regia | reverse complement strand
ACAATGAACCCCGGCGCGGTCTGCGCCAAGGAACTTAAACAAGGAGTAACCACGGGCGCCCCGGAAACGGTGTGCGCGTTGTTGGTGACATCTTTACCATGATATATAACGACTCTCGGCAACGGATATCTCGGCTCTCGCATCGATGAAGAACGTAGCGAAATGCGATACTTGGTGTGAATTGCAGAATCCCGCGAATCATCGAGTCT
>NW_023343378.1:0-209 GCF_001411555.2 Juglans regia | reverse complement strand
GGTAAAATGGTAATTTTACTCTAAGTTGTCTCTTTTCACATTTCTAATTGTTAGTAATTAATTTTTAACTTTTAGAATAACCTTTTACAGTTCCTCGTGTTTCGTGCTTTATTCTAGTAGAACGCGACGATCGAGGTAAGTTAGCTTTTAACTTACTATCAGTTTAATGTGTATGAGTGATAAGTAAGGGAACTAAATTGTATGTATGC
>NW_023343377.1:0-209 GCF_001411555.2 Juglans regia | reverse complement strand
GTCGAGCCTGCCCCGCTAGGCATGGGAAATAAGAGAAGAGAAAATAGTAACAATCGGGACAGTTGTTGAGGTCTCAACCCCTTGGGAGCCAAGCCAAACCAGCAGACAACCCATCGTCGGCCGAGAGCACGCGTAGGAATCTAGTGCTAAGAAGCACCAAACACCATGCCACACTCACACCTCAAGGATGCCATGCACGAGGATCGAAC
>NW_023343376.1:0-209 GCF_001411555.2 Juglans regia | reverse complement strand
CCCCAACATGGTCAGCCAGGAGGGCTGACCATGCCGCCCCCCTCACATGGGCATGCCCCTGGCGCCCATGGAAAGGGCGTGTGCCACGCCCCCCATGCCACCGGAGGGGGGGTATCGTCTCCACCGCCGCCGGCGGTGGTTGTGGCGGCGGCCGCCGCCGGCCGACCATGTCCCGACGACCGTTTTTTGGGCTCGTTTTCGTGGGGGTG
>NW_023343375.1:0-209 GCF_001411555.2 Juglans regia | reverse complement strand
AGGTGAACCTGCGGAAGGATCATTGTCGATACCTGCCCAGCAGAACGACCTGTGAACATGTAATAACCTTCTGGGTGGGGGTGTAATGCCCCCTCCCAAAAAACTGTTGGGAGGGCACGTTGAGATATGCCCACCGCTCCTCGTGTGTGGTTGGTCAATCTTCTCGTTCCCTTCCCGATCGAACAATGAACCCCGGCGCGGTCTGCGCC
>NW_023343373.1:0-209 GCF_001411555.2 Juglans regia | reverse complement strand
GTTACTCCTTGTTTAAGTTCCTTGGCGCAGACCGCGCCGGGGTTCATTGTTCGATCGGGAAGGGAACGAGAAGATTGACCAACCACACACGAGGAGCGGTGGGCTTATCTCAACGTGCCCTCCCAACCGTTTTTTGGGAGGGGGCATTACACCCCCACCCAGAAGGTTATTACATGTTCACAGGTCGTTCTGCTGGGCAGGTATCGACA
>NW_023343372.1:0-269 GCF_001411555.2 Juglans regia | reverse complement strand
CATCAACAAGCCCATGCGTGGCACTAGGTGCCACCAAATCCGTCCCTAAAGCACAAGCTTGTTGCTAGAAAGCAATCGAGAATGTAGGAATCACCCCCACGAAAACGAGCCCAAAAAACGGTCATCGGGACATGGTCGGCCGGCGGCGGCCGCCGCCACAACCACCGCCGGCGGCGGTGGAGACGATACCCCCCCGCCGGTGGCATGGGGGGCGTGGCACACGCCCTTTCCATGGGCGCCAGGGGCATGCCCATGTGAGGGGGGCGGCA
>NW_023343369.1:0-209 GCF_001411555.2 Juglans regia | reverse complement strand
AACTAAAGTATTATTCATATCAATTTTATATAACAATATCTTGTATTAATTATATTTTTTGACCTAATAAATTCTCAACATATTCATTTTGATAAATATATTAGAAATTCTAATATACATTAGTATAATAATTAGATTTATGGCCTAATACTAATACTATTAGTAAACCACTTTAAGCCTATATATAAATTACTATATAAAGCACTATA
>NW_023343368.1:0-209 GCF_001411555.2 Juglans regia | reverse complement strand
TCATGTTACGTCACGTTACGAAATGTCATGTCTGCCAGTTAAGTCATTCATGTCAATCACGACCCTAAGCGCTAGGATGGGGTAATATCCTAGTGGAACTCCTTCGTTCACGCTGGAGTGTCTAAATAGGTGTGAAATTCCCTGGGTTGACGAAGTACAGTCAACAGGTTGCGAATGGGGCCTAATTAGCTGGTCACCGGAGCGCGCCA
>NW_023343365.1:0-209 GCF_001411555.2 Juglans regia | reverse complement strand
GTCTTAATCGACCAACACCCTTTGTGGGTTCTAGGTTAGCGCGCAGTTGGGCACCGTAACCCGGCTTCCGGTTCATCCCGCATCGCCAGTTCTGCTTACCAAAAGTGGCCCACTTGGAGCTCTCGATTCCTTGGCACGACTCAACAAAGCAGCCGTGCCGTCCTACCTATTTAAAGTTTGAGAATAGGTCGAGGGCGTTGCGCCCCCGA
>NW_023343364.1:0-209 GCF_001411555.2 Juglans regia | reverse complement strand
CATTTGAGAGTTAGACAATATTGAATTTTATTTGTGAGTTGAGTTTTCTCCTCTTGTTCTTAATTGAACTCTTGAACTTATCAAAGGTAAATCACAACCTTTGTTGCGTTCCTCCTTTGTAATCTGGGTTCTTGAGACGGGTTCTTCAACGGGTCTAGATTTTAATATAATCTAGGTTCTTGAAACGAGTTCTCATCGGGTCTAGATTC
>NW_023343363.1:0-209 GCF_001411555.2 Juglans regia | reverse complement strand
CTTGCTTTCTAGCAACAAGCTTGTGCTTTAGGGACGGATTTGGTGGCACCTAGTGCCGCGCATGGGCTTGTTGATGGGGGCAATCGGTCGTGCTAGGGGCTTTCCCACGTTGGCTAGCCCTCGGGTGCTCTAGTCTACCCCATGGCGGTTGGGCCTATTTGTTTGGATGCCTCCTTTGCAACATGCTTGTGCACGGCGGATGGTGTTAT
>NW_023343362.1:0-301 GCF_001411555.2 Juglans regia | reverse complement strand
TGGCATGGGGGGCGTGGCACACGCCCTTTCCATGGGCGCCAGGGGCATGCCCATGTGAGGGGGGCGGCATGGTCAGCCCTCCTGGCTGACCATGTTGGGGCTTGCATGCCCCCCCTAAAGAGCATTTAGAGCCAAATCCCAACCGGCAGGGGGAAACATCAAATGTCCGAGGAAACATAAAGGCCTTTTTTATCGAAATACTTTGAATTTGGACGAGATTTTTTGCAGGCATGCTTAGAAAAATCATATCTTGAAGTAGGAGCAAGCCTCACAATTTTTCGACATCGGGATTTTTTTATTT
>NW_023343359.1:0-209 GCF_001411555.2 Juglans regia | reverse complement strand
CGAGTTCTATCGGGTAAAGCCAATGATTAGAGGCATCGGGGGCGCAACGCCCTCGACCTATTCTCAAACTTTAAATAGGTAGGACGGCACGGCTGCTTTGTTGATTCGTGCCAAGGAATCGAGAGCTCCAAGTGGGCCATTTTTGGTAAGCAGAACTGGCGATGCGGGATGAACCGGAAGCCGGGTTACGGTGCCCAACTGCGCGCTAA
>NW_023343357.1:0-209 GCF_001411555.2 Juglans regia | reverse complement strand
GCCATGGGGCTGTCAAGGCAAGCCATGGGGCTGTCAAGTCAGGCCATGGGGCTTGCCATGGGGCTGTCAAGGCAAGCCATGGGGCGTGCGAGCGGGGCTGTCAACGCAGGCCATGGGGCTTGCCACGGGGCTGCCAAGGCATGCCATGGGGCTTGCCACGGGGCTGTCAAGGCAAGCCACGGGGCTGCCAAGGCAGGCCATGGGGCGTG
>NW_023343355.1:0-209 GCF_001411555.2 Juglans regia | reverse complement strand
GGATGTCGTCGTGTTGCACCCCTCTTTTTTGTTTTTTCCGCATTGCGAGAGGAATTTACAAGAAGGACAACTTGGGAGTGGATTTTTAGGAAAATCGGGCCCTGTCCATCGCGTAGCCAAGGGTTTCGATCAGATCACCGGTTCGCATTGGGATCGGAAATACGCTAGTAGGTCGCCCTAGGATTATATGAATTTTAAATAATTGGTTT
>NW_023343354.1:0-271 GCF_001411555.2 Juglans regia | reverse complement strand
CCCCATGGCATGCCTTGGCAGCCCCGCTCGCACGCCCCATGGCCTGCCTTGGCAGCCCCGTGGCTTGCCTTGACAGCCCCGTGGCAAGCCCCATGGCATGCCTTGGCAGCCCCGTGGCAAGCCCCATGGCCTGCCTTGTCAGCCCCGCTCGCACGCCCCATGGCTTGCCTTGACAGCCCCATGGCAAGCCCCATGGCCTGACTTGACAGCCCCATGGCTTGCCTTGACAGCCCCGTGGCAAGCCCCATGGCATGCCTTGGCAGCCCCGCTC
>NW_023343353.1:0-209 GCF_001411555.2 Juglans regia | reverse complement strand
ATAAAAGGTCGACGCGGGCTTTGCCCGTTGCTCTGATGATTCATGATAACTCGACGGATCGCACGGCCATCGTGCCGGCGACGCATCATTCAAATTTCTGCCCTGTCAACTTTCGATTGTAGGATAGAGGCCTACAATGGTGGTGACGGGTAACGGAGAATTAGGGTTCGATTCCGGAGAGGGAGCCTGAGAAACGGCTACCACATCCA
>NW_023343350.1:0-209 GCF_001411555.2 Juglans regia | reverse complement strand
TTTACACAAAATCCAACTCACACTATTTTCCCAGAAAATAGTTCATTTAATCCGTCAATACCCTATGCACCATGGCCTCCCCTAGGGACCATCCGCACGTCCTGACTTCGTAGCGATGCCCAGTTCCGCGCCCAGCGCGTACATGGCCGAGCACCCACTACGCAACGAGCGATGCCCAGTTCCGCGCCCAGCGCGTACATGGCCAGACA
>NW_023343349.1:0-209 GCF_001411555.2 Juglans regia | reverse complement strand
TTATTTATATATAATAGTGATTTTATTTTTTATTTATATGTTATAGTGATTTTATGTTTTATTTATATATTATAGTGATTTTATTTTTTATTTATATATTATAGAGATTTTATTTTTTATTTATATATTATAGTGATTTTATTTTTTATTTATATATTATAGTGATTTTATTTTTTTTATTTATATATAATAGTGATTTTATTTTTTAT
>NW_023343347.1:0-209 GCF_001411555.2 Juglans regia | reverse complement strand
CGATGGTGCCACACATTATGTTACGTGTGTCCACAGCAAGTGTGGCACAAACAGATAAATCATGGGGCCACAACAACTGTGGAGCATGAAGTATGGGGCCACAATAACTGTGGAGCATACACTACGTGAGACACAGCAATTGTGACACGTAGAATACGTGGGGCCACAACAACTGTGGAGTACGTATTAACGCACTCACAGCTGGTATA
>NW_023343345.1:0-209 GCF_001411555.2 Juglans regia | reverse complement strand
GAAATCACAGTGTGGAATGTCCAAATTGGATTAGAGAAGTTTTATTTGGACACTTGGCAAGATCTTAGCCACACTTAGTGAATAATTTTAGACACTTGGCACCATAAGGAACGTTTGTTGGATTTGAAGGAATCAAGGTGTGAGATCGTGTCGCTTAAGCAAAACTTTGTTTCATCTGCTCAACCAAATTGTGCCAGATCAAAGAGGTT
>NW_023343344.1:0-231 GCF_001411555.2 Juglans regia | reverse complement strand
CCCATGGCATGCCTTGGCAGCCCCGCTCGCACGCCCCATGGCCTGCCTTGGCAGCCCCGTGGCTTGCCTTGACAGCCCCGTGGCAAGCCCCATGGCATGCCTTGGCAGCCCCGTGGCAAGCCCCATAGCCTGCCTTGACAGCCCCGCTCGCACGCCCCATGGCTTGCCTTGACAGCCCCATGGCAAGCCCCATGGCCTGACTTGACAGCCCCATGGCTTGCCTTGACAGCC
>NW_023343343.1:0-209 GCF_001411555.2 Juglans regia | reverse complement strand
TGAGTAACGTCCCCTGGATTGTCGCTGGGCGACAATGGGATCGGACGAGAGATTCGTGCCGACTCCGTGGTCCTTCTGCTGGCGGGGACTAAAGGATGTCTGGCTATGTACGCGCTGGGCGCGGAACTGGGCATCGCTCGTTGCGTAGTGGGGGCTCGGCCATGTACGCGCTGGGCGCGGAACTGGGCATCGCTACGAAGCCAGGACAT
>NW_023343342.1:0-209 GCF_001411555.2 Juglans regia | reverse complement strand
CGCTGTGAAGGTGCTCCTCGACCCTATTGCGTCGTTCCTGCGACTCTACCATCGCGACCCCAGGTCAGGCGGGATTACCCGCTGAATTTAAGCATATCAATAAGGGGAGGAAAAGAAACTTACAAGGATTCCCCTAGTAACGGCGAGCGAACCGGGAAGAGCCCAGCTTGAGAATCGGGTGCCACTCGGCATTCGAATTGTAGTCTGGA
>NW_023343341.1:0-209 GCF_001411555.2 Juglans regia | reverse complement strand
CAAGGTCAATAATAATGAATCGTGACATAGATATATAGAACTTTGTATTTTTTGTAACGAGGATTCGAGACTCGAGAGTATGCATGCTTTAATATCTGATGAGTATTGCTATGGGTCCCGAATTCGGGACCCAAAGCATTTCTCATATCTGATCTATCATGTTTTTAAGACTTCATATTCCTTAGTGGATTATGAGGCCTGCAATAATA
>NW_023343340.1:0-209 GCF_001411555.2 Juglans regia | reverse complement strand
CAGGGGCACTTTTGGAAGATGGGGGTTTATTTTGGCTAGGGTTTCATTAGGTTTTGCTTTAAATACTCTATGTAGCCTCATTCTAATCAGATTATGAAATTTATAAAATTTGATGAATTTATTCATTGTGAGTTGAGTTTTACTCCTCATGTTCTTAATTGAACTTTTGAACTTATCAAAGGTAAATCACAACCTTTGTGGCGTTCCTC
>NW_023343339.1:0-209 GCF_001411555.2 Juglans regia | reverse complement strand
ATGTCAAGAGGAACTGTTATTTTCCTGATCTGCGTGTTTATAGTTTGTGGGCTCTGGGTTCAGGATACAAATGCCAGCCCCATCAGCAATGGAGCTGTACGAGGAGATGATGATATTCATGAAAACTGCAAAACGCATCCTGAGGCTGCGAGTTGCCATCCAGACCCAGCTAATAAATACACCAGAGGATGCGAAAAAGAGACTGATTG
>NW_023343337.1:0-209 GCF_001411555.2 Juglans regia | reverse complement strand
AACTTATAGTATTATAACTTATACTAATATATTATATAGTTATACTAAATCACTATAACTAATACTAATATAGTTATACTAATCACTATAATAGTGATATAGTACTAATATCACTATTAGTATAATACTATAATATATAGTATTAATAATAACTAATACTAATATAATTATTAGTATAACTAATATTTATATATATTAATATATATATC
>NW_023343336.1:0-209 GCF_001411555.2 Juglans regia | reverse complement strand
TGCCACGGAAGCTGACGCTTAAGCCCATGTATGTTCTTTGTTAAAGAGAAGATAGAACCGAAATGAAATTGAAAAAGAAAACGGAAAGACCATTTTCGGGCTTATGCCCCAAACGATATTTTCTCACGAAAAGAAATGTTTTCTCATGAAAAGAAATGACTGTTAAATGAAAGAACGAACTGAATGAAAGCTTCAGCTCCTTCGAGCTG
>NW_023343335.1:0-236 GCF_001411555.2 Juglans regia | reverse complement strand
GGCTAGAATTGGTAAATGATATTAAGATTGGATGATGTAAGTGTAGGGTTGGATGATGGGTGATGCACGAGCATGAGGTATGGTAGGGTTTCCCGACTTGGCAAAAGGGTAATGGCGGCTAGGGGTTATCAAATTAGGGAGGGAGTTGGCGGCTAGGGTTAGCTCAATATGGGGTGTAGGGGTGGTGGCTAGGGTTGCCGAAATAGGGGAGTATGGGATTTAGGAAAGGTTCCTAA
>NW_023343334.1:0-209 GCF_001411555.2 Juglans regia | reverse complement strand
TACTTAACTTAACATGACATACTTGCAATGTATAGCATGTATAGCAATACGTGACAGAATATCTTGTGTAACAGATGAATAATTCATGACAGAATAAATTCTGTATAACAGATAAATATATAATGACTTGGCATGACACATATGATAACATGCATACATACAATTTAGTTCCCTTACTTATCACACATACACATTAAATTGATAGTAAG
>NW_023343333.1:0-209 GCF_001411555.2 Juglans regia | reverse complement strand
GGGGCTGCCAAGGCAAGCCACGGGGCTGTCAAGGCAAGCCATGGGGCGTGCGAGCGGGGCTGTCAAGGCATGGCCCGTGGGCACCGTCCTGCTGTCTTACTCGAACAACACCCTTTGCGGGAGCACGTCGTGCACCGATTTTGGACAAGTCCTTGTTGGTAACCTCGGCCAGGAAATCGTGGAAGGTGATGTGGTTTGAGGGGGAGGGA
>NW_023343332.1:0-209 GCF_001411555.2 Juglans regia | reverse complement strand
GCCACGGGGCTGTCAAGGCAAGCCATGGGGCGTGCGAGCGGGGCTGTCAAGGCATGGCCCGTGGGCACCGTCCTGCTGTCTTACTCGACCAACACCCTTTGCGGCAGCACGTCGTGCACCGATTTTGGACAAGTCCTTGTTGGTAACCTCGGCCAGGAAATCGTGGAAGGTGATGTGGTTTGAGGGGGAGGGACGAATCGAAGCGACAC
>NW_023343331.1:0-209 GCF_001411555.2 Juglans regia | reverse complement strand
ATTTAGAGCCAAATCCCAACCGGCAGGAGGAAACATCAAATGTCCGAGGAAACATAAAGGCCTTTTTTATCGAAATACTTTGAATTTGGACGAGATTTTTTGCATGCATGCTTAGAAAAATCATATCTTGAAGTAGGAGCAAGCCTCACAATTTTTCGACATCGGGATTTTTTTATTTAATTTTTTTGATTAAATAAATCCGAAAAATC
>NW_023343329.1:0-209 GCF_001411555.2 Juglans regia | reverse complement strand
AAAATAACAAGCTAGTGATCCCAGATCACTCCTCGGGCGGAGCCGTCTCCTCAGGCTCACCCTACTCCTCCTCATCTGCATCAAAATCTGCGTTACCACAGAATAGTACCGCAGGTAAGTATAACCCAAAAATAATCTCAGGAATAAAATGCATTTAATACAACTAACATGCATGCATATGATGAAATATGCATTTTTCCTCAAAACAT
>NW_023343328.1:0-209 GCF_001411555.2 Juglans regia | reverse complement strand
ATCAATCCTAGAAGAATGACGCCCTAGAATTAAATATGCAAGAAATAAAAGATAGAATAAGACCTGATTGGAAACCTTGCTCTGAATACCAAATGATATGAACCAGTGGGAATGAATTCCCTTGAACCCACAATCAATTTGAAAACTCCCCAAGAAAGCCAAAAATCAAGTCAAGGATGGAGAATCTAGACCCGATGAGAACCCGTTTC
>NW_023343327.1:0-209 GCF_001411555.2 Juglans regia | reverse complement strand
CGCCCTCCTACTCATCGGGGCCTGGCACTTGCCCCGACGGCCGGGTATAGGTCGCGCGCTTCAGCGCCATCCATTTTCGGGGCTAGTTGATTCGGCAGGTGAGTCGTTACACACTCCTTAGCGGATTTCGACTTCCATGACCACCGTCCTGCTGTCTTAATCGACCAACACCCTTTGTGGGTTCTAGGTTAGCGCGCAGTTGGGCACCG
>NW_023343326.1:0-204 GCF_001411555.2 Juglans regia | reverse complement strand
GCCGGGGGGCTGTCAAGGCAGGCCGTGGGGCTTGCCGCGGGGCTGCCAGGGCATGCCATGGGGCTTGCCGCGGGGCTCGCTGTGCATGCCATGGGGCTGTCAAGGCAAGCCATGGGGCTGTCAAGTCAGGCCATGGGGCTTGCCATGGGGCTGTCAAGGCAAGCCATGGGGCGTGCGAGCGGGGCTGTCAAGGCAGGCCATGGG
>NW_023343325.1:0-32249 GCF_001411555.2 Juglans regia | reverse complement strand
AGTAGAGGAAATATACTAGCATGCAAAGATGAGCATTTATAGAGTACAGTATGCATAACAAAATATTTTCCAGAGTTATCATGCAGAACAAAATATTTTTTTAAACGTAACAGAGCGATGGTTTTAAGACATGTAAAACCCAGAGTACTTTGGCACAACATAAGCTAAGCATCATCATCACATCCAAACAGAGTGTCTCACAGAGCATAAACCATTTTTCACCCCCGTGGTAGGGTTGTGCTAACCCTGGTGGCCAAACTGGGCAGAGACAGAGGTGAAATATTTCCCTTATTCTTCTCGGAGTCCCGAGTGTGCACACAGGAAAGATCACAATAAAACTACTTTCTTTCCAAAGTGGGGGCACTCAGAGACAGAGAAGTTGGTATCAACCCAAACAGAGCATAGCATAACAGAGCAGAGCATAGCAGAGACAGAGTCAGAGTCAGATACAAGATCAGTACACCATGCCAAAGGTTTTCAGATGTTATTTCAAAATAAAACAGAGTACCAAAATATAATCAGATCATTCTCACATACTGAAAACAAAAGTCGGAGCATCTTTTTAAATCAATGCACAATTTTTCTAATTCTCAATATTGCTCTTTTTCAGATTTCAAAGACAACATGAAAAAATTTAGCTCATGTCTACACAATGCATGTCAGAAAATATTTTTCCTTTTTCATATAGATTTCATGAATAGTACAAATAAGTGACCGAGGTTGGTTTTTCCCAAGTTCTCATTTCATCACAAAATATGCAAAGTTTTCAAAAAGTCAACCTCAGTCTTAATAACATGTATAAAGCCTAGCATAGGAACCCCACTTACCTGAACTTCTTAACTTTTCACAATTTCTCTACAACAGTACTAAATGAAAATCTATCGTCACCTATAAATTAGTCACGTACTCCCATAAATAACCAAATTTAACACAAATTTTCAATGCTTACAACTGAAACACTAAGTAATCTATTTTCCTAAAAAGCTAAATTCCGCAAAATCCTAAAATATCCTAAATTTAATACCACCAGCATATGATGTAGTAGGAAACCGTAAATTTCTTTAAACAATAGTAGTTCATAAAAAATAGTTAATAATATTTTTTAAAAATCATTGCAAACTACTAATCATATCTAATTTAAAACCATACAAGGTTTATTTCATATAATAGGCTTAAAGTGCTTAAAAAAATAAAAGATTAAAATACTTAAAAAAATAAAAGATTAAAATACTTACAGTTTACTACAAAAAATCAAATTGTAAGAATATTTAGTAATTTAACTTGAATCCGTAAATGTAAATTCTTATGCTTCAAACAAGACCCACTTAACATAAGTTTAATATGAAAATGATCCAATATGAAACCATCTAAATGAAAAGGGAGTTTTGCAAAATAAAAGTACCAACATGCATGCACGTTGGGTACGACTAGAAATAAGAAAAAAAAGTGGGACAAACTAAAAGGAACGCCTGGATCAAAACTGAGCAATACAGAGGCATACTCACTGAGGGAAGATGAAAGGCGCGACGGGACAGTGAGCTGGACAGGGATCGACGATGGTGAGCACGGCGGCCTGGCACATGAGGGGTGGAGGTCATGCACAGTGGTGCAACCATGGATGGAGGATTTAAGCACAACATCAGTAGTGGTCAGAAGATTGACTGTGTCTCGAGCCCTCATCTATCAACTGCGAATGGCCGAGCGTGGGGACACTTGGAGCAACGACTGGTGGTTCAAGGTAGGGCTCATGGTGATTGGGTTGTTGCTCGAGTGTGGCAGGGGCTACAACGTGCGACGCTTGTGGTGGCTGGGTAGCTTGCGGTGGGTTCGCTTGACACAAGGCGTTGCGGTTTAAGGTGGAACTGGTGGTGGGTTGCTCTATTTTTGGCATAGCAAGACAGAGGAAGTTGCTGGGCAATTAGGGCATAGTGGTTGGGCTGTTTTCATGGTATTTCTGATGTGAGGCAGCACCTTGCGAGGTGGTTGAGGAGGACGGTTGTTGTCTAATTCGCAGAGGAGGGATAGACGCGTGCGTGGGACAGACTTATGTTGAGAACACAGAGGCACTGGGCCGTGGGGGTTGACCCATGGTGGTTGGATGGTAGAGTTTCTAGGTGCCTCGCTACTTGGTGTAGAGAAGATAGCTTAATAGAGAGAGTTTGAGAGGATAGAAAAAGAAACAGAAAAGCATTGCAAGTAGAGGACAATAAAAAAAAAAAGGTGGAAGAGACTCGAATGCTGGATGGAAACGAAAATAAAAGAAGAGAACTCAAAAAGGGGAAGGAAGTTCAAACTTCAAACTGCCTAGATCACGTGGAGATAATAGAGATTGGGTGGAGAAATCTTCGGAAGTGTAGAAACTAAAATTGAAAAACAGTTGAGAAGATAAAATGAGATAAGCTCACTGCAAACGACGTTGTGGGGTAGGAGAGGTTACTCAGCTGTGTGAAAACAAGAGAGAAAAAAAAAAGAAACAAGAGACTCCAATGGAATGGCCTTGGGTTTAATTGGCCCGGGTGCTACAGGCTAAAACAGGAGTCTACGTGCGATGGGTGTGGGGATGTCGTGGGTAAGGGGAGAGGGGAAATGATGGAAACGAATGTGGACCTAGTCTTAAAGATATGTTGCAAGTTCTAGATGAGTCAATTACAAGTTCAAGGGCTTAAAGGATGAAGATTCAGTTTTGATTCATTTGATAAGCTATGAAAAGGACAACAACATGACTTAAAGGCTTTGGGCACTTGAAGGCTTTCAATTTATTTAATTCATTTAAATGACTTATTTATTAGTTTAGAACAATTGAGATTATTACAGGAAGGACTTAAGGGGGCCTATGCAAGGGCATGCTGGGAAAATTATTATTTTATTGAACTAGGGTTTCAAGAAAGTACTGTAGCGTTACTGTAGCCGCGGTACTGTTCATGCATGGGTGTTTTGGGTAAAAGAGACTTTATTTTAACTAGGATTTTAATTAAGTTTTGGTTTAAATACTCTTTGTAGCCTCATTTTTAGAAGTTTACGAAATTTGATGAATTTGTTCATTGTAAGTTGAGTTTATCTCCTCTTGTTCTTAATTGAACTTTTGAACTTATCAAAGGTAAATCACAGCCTTTGTGGCATTCCTCCTTTGTAATCTGGGTTCTTGAGACGTGTTCTTCAACGGGTCTAGATTTTAATATAATCTAGGTTCTTGAAACGAGTTCTCATCGGGTCTAGGTTCTCCATCCATTGACTTGATTTTGCCTTTCTTGGGGAGTTTTCAAATTGATTGTGGGTTCAAGGGATTCCATTCCCGCAGGTTCATATCATTTGGTATCAGTGACAGGTTTCCAATCAGGTCTAATTCTATCTTTTAATTATTGTATCTTTAATTTTGATTATAGGGCTTCATTGTTCTAGGGTTGCAAAAAAAAAATTAGAAACAAAAAGTACGCTGTTGAAATTCTTAGGGTTTTTTTGGTTTGACTGAAATTTGCATCTCCTAGGGTTTCAAAATTATAGGGTTTCTTACATCTCTAAGTTTGTCCATTGCTTGGAGTGTCGTTTCGTTGATTCTCTTCTACGTCATTGTCAATTCTTGTGTACTTGAATTCAATTGCTTGATTTTCATAATTGAGTATTGCTGTTTGTGATTTCATTAGAGAGAAGAAGAGAAAAGAAAAGAAAAGACAGGAAATGAAAGGAAAAGAAAATAAAATAAAATAAAATAAAGGAAAAGAAAAGAAAAGAAAAGAAAAGAAAATTCAAAAAAAAAAAAAAGAGGAAAAGAAAAGGTGGCATATTCAAAGGTTGCTACATAATTACAAAAAAAGAAAAAGAAAGAAATTTGTTGATTGAACCTTATCATCAAAGGAGCTGCATACATCATTAAAGTTGGTATCTTGTCTTATTGTAACTCTTTCATTCGTATAACTTTCTTGATTTTCGGGTCGTTTTTATTCCTTCCATGTTTCTCTTATTGTTGTTTCTTGGACCTAATTACTAGTTGGGGATAAAATAAGGTTGCATTGCCTTTATTGAGTTGAATTAGTTCTGAAAGAACTTGAGCGGGAAAACTCTTGTGGTAAAAGGCAAGAGAGGTGAGACTATTATCGAAAAAAAGCCAATTAAGAGTGAAACACGAGTGGAGTGCCATTATTCGAGTGTAAACACGTAAGGGAGTGTGTGAGGTTTTCTTTTTTACCACTAACATTATTTTGTATAGCACCTTATAATGTCTCATCGGAGTAGCTCATCACCAAGGGGGAGAGTAGATAACTCTTCCTTTGTGTTGCAAGCCATGCAACAACAGTTTGAGCGGTTGAACTTTGTGTTGGGTGAAGTGAGGGATAGGATGGATCATCAAGAAGCAGCGATTAGAAATCTGCAAGGTATGAGAGATAGGAGGCGACATGAGTCTAGTGTTGAAAATGAGTATGAGAAAGAAGAGTATGGTGATTCTCTTGTTACTAGGCGTGCATTCAATACACAAATTAAGATGGATGATACAAAGAAGCAGAGTGAGAACATTTTTCATACTAGATGCCACATCAACAACAAGGTATGTAGTATGATCATTGATTTGAAGAGTTGTATTAATTGGGCTAGCACTACTTTAGTTGAGAAATTGAATTTACGTACCTTAAAACACCCTAGACCATACATGTTGAAGTGGTTGAGTGATTGTGAGGAGGTTAGGGTAAATAAGCAAGTGCTAGTTTCTTTTTCAATTAAGAAATACCAGGATATGGTCCTTTGTGATGTAGTGCCTATGCATGCTAGTCATATTTTGTTGGGGAAGCCATGACAGTATGATAGAAAGGTGATTCATGATGGGTTAAAGAACATGTACAGTTTTGAAAATGATGGAAAAACAATCAAACTTGCTCCTTTAACTCCAACACAGGTCCATGGGGATCAATTGAAGATGAAAAGTGAGGTTGCTCAAAAAATAAAAGAGTGAAAATGAGAGTGATAAAAAAAGAAAGAGTAAAAGTTAGAGTGATCAAAAAAGAAAAAGTGAAAATGAGATTGTGCAAACAAGCAAGAGTGAAAGTGAGAGTGAAAGTGAAATTGAGCTGAAAAGTAAGAGTGAATGTGAGATTGAGAAGAAAAGAAATAGTGAGACCGAAATGGAGAAAGAGAGAAAAATGAGAGAGAAAAAAGAAGAGGGTGAGACTAAGACCTCAAGCAAAAGAGAGAATGAGTTGAAAAATAATTGTGAGGTTGAGAGTACAAAAAAAGATGAAGAAAAAGAGAGTGACAGAAAAAAAGAGAGTGAAAAGAAAAAAGAGTGTGAAAGCGAAAAAGAGAGTGAAAAAGAAAAAGAAAGTAGAAAGAAAAGAGAGTGTGAAAAAAGTGAGAGAAAAACAAAGAGAAAAGTGAGTTTTTATGCTAAGGCGAGTCTTAATCCTAACGAACTTGACGTATGTTTGCCTAGTATTGTTGTCTCTTTGTTGCAGGGATATGAGGTCGTGTTTCCAAGTGATGTATTTAGTGGATTGCCACATATTAGGGAGATAGAGCACTACAGTGATTTTGTGCTAGGTGCAACAATTCCTAACCGACCTTTCTTAGAAGAACATGAGTCCTTGACACACTTAAAGGGACAAGGTTTTTGTTTGACTAGAATGCGTGCTAAGCAGGAGGATTGTATTGAGACTTTTCCTCAAGTATTCAAATATACACAAGGTATGGAAAATTTTGTGGTTGATGCTTTAGCAAGAAGGTATGTCCTTGTCTTCATTTTAGATGCGACATTGTTGAGATTTGAATATGATAAGGAATTGCATGCTAATAATGATGACTTTGCTAGTGTGTATGGAACATGTGAGAATGCATCTTTTGGTAAGTTCTATAAACTTGATTGGTACTTGTTTAGAATGAATAGATTTTGTGTGCCAACTAGTTTTATGCGTAAGTTGCTTGTGTGTGATGGACATGCTGGTTTGTTGGGTAACCATGGTGTAAGGAAGACTTTTGTTGTGTTGCATGAACGTTTATGGAAATATCATTTGCCTTTCATAGACGTGTTACACGAACGTTTGCGAGAGTATCATTTGTATTTCATTGATTTTGCATATAATTGGAGTAGTCATTCTGGTGAAAATAAGATTTCAGAAATGTTGCATGAACGTTTATGGGAGTATCATTTGCCATTCATTGACTTGTTGCATGAACATTTGCGGGAGTATTATTTGCCATTCATTGAGTTTGCATATTGGAGTGGTCATTTTGGTTCGAGGAAGACTTTAGATGTGCTTCATGAACATTTGTGGGAGAATTCTTTGCCATTCATTGAGTTTACATATGATTGGAATGTTCATGCCACTACTAAATTTTCACCAGTTGATGATATGGGTAACTTGGATGGACTAGTCCAAAATTTTGAACAAATTAATGAAAATGCATATCTAATGGATCTTCCAGGTAAGTATCATGTTTCTACTATTTTCAATGGTACTAACCACTTTCCCTTTGATCCAGGTGGAGATTCGAGGTCGAATCCTTTTGAGGAGAGGGGGAATGATGGGAACCAAGATGAGCCTAGTCTTAAAGATCACTTGCAACTTCCAGATGGGCCAAGAAGATCAAAGAGACAATACAAGGACTGATGCAATCCACCTGGGATAACTTTAGCAAGAGGCCAACATTCAAGATGGGGTTTGAAGGATGAGGATCCTGTTTTAATTCATTTGATCAGCTACGGAAGAAGGCAACAACATGACTTGATATGAACCCGCGGGAATGAAATCCCTTAATCCCACAATCAATTTGAAAACACCCCAAGAAAGCCAAAATCAAGTCAATGGATGGAGAACCTAGACCCGATGAGAACTCGTTTCAAGAACCTAGAATATTAAAATCTAGACCCGTTGAAGAACCCGTCTCAAGAACCCAGATTACAAAGGAGGAACGCCACAAAGGTTGTGATTTACCTTTGATAAGTTCAAAAGTTCAATTAAGAACAAGAGGAGTAAAACTCAACTCACAATGAATAAATTCATCAAATTTCATATCTACTGCATCACTCTCACTCTCATTAAGAACTAGTTGAACTAAATCAAGACAATACAACCTTGTATTATCCCAACTAGTAATTAGATCCAAGAAACAAGAACAAGAGAAACATGAAGGAATAAAAATGACACGAGAATCAATGAAGTTATACGAATGAAAGAGTAAGAATAAGACAAGATACCAACTTGAGTGATGTATGCAGCAGCCCCTTTGATGATAAGGTTCAATCAACAAATTTCTTTCTTTCTCATTGTTGTAACTATGTAGCAACTTTGAATATGCTACCTTCTCTTCTCTTCAACTTCTTTTTTTTTTTTTTTTGGAATTTTCTTTTCCTTTCCTTTCCTTTCCTTTCTTTTCTTTTCTTTTCTTTTCCTTTCCTTTCTTTTCTTTTCTTTTCTTTTCTTTTCTCTAATTCATCCACAAACAGCAATATTCAATTGTGAAAACCAACCAATTGAATTCAAACACACAAACATGGACAATGAAATAGAAAAGAATCAATGGAACGACACTCCAAGCAATTGACAAACTTAGAGATGCAGGAAACTCTAGAATTTTGAATCCCTAGGTGATGCAAATTTCAGCCAAACCCAAAACCTTAAGAATTTCAGCAGCCTACTTTTTATTTCAATTTTTTTTTTTTTGGCAACCCTAGAACAATGAAGCCCTAGAATTAAATTTAAGGATACTAAAATTAAAAGATAGAATCAGACCTGATTGGAAACCTTGCTCTGAATACCAAATGATATGAACCCGCGGGAAAGGAATCCCTTGAACCCACAGTCAATTTGAAAACTTCCCAAGAAAGCCAAAATCAAGTCTATGGATGGAGAATCTAGACCCGATGAGAACTCGTTTCAAGAACCTAGATTATATTAAAATCTAGACCCATTGAAGAACCCGTCTCAAGAACCCAAATTACAAAGGAGAAACGCCACAAAGGTTGTGATTTACCTTTGATAAGTTCAAAAGTTTAATTAAGAACAAGAGGAGTAAAACTCAACTCACAATAATAAATTCATCAAATTTCATAAACTTCATTATCCCATTAGAATGAGACTACATAGAGTATTTAAAAGAAAACCTAATGAAACCCTAGCCAAAATAAACCCCCATCTTCCAAAAGTGCCCCTGGATGAACAGTATCATGGCTACAGTGCCGCGCAACAGTAACTCTGCTACAGTAACCCTAACCCTAGTTCAATAAAATAATAACTTTCCCAACATGCCCTTGCATAGGCCCCCTTAAGTGCTTCCCATAATAAACTCAATTATTCTAAACTAATAAAATAAGTTCTTTAAATGCATTAAATAAGTTGAAACCCTTCATGTCGTTGCCTTCTTCCGTAGCTGATCAAATGAATTAAAACAGGATCCTCATCCTTCAAGCCCCATCTTGAATGTTGGCCTCTTGCTAAACTTATCTCAGGTGGACTGCATCAATCCTTGCATTGTCTCTTTGATCTTCTTGGCTCATCTGGAAGTTGCAAATGATCTTTAAGACTAGGCTCATCTTGGTTCCCATCATTCCCCCTCTCCTCAAAAGGATTCGACCTCGAATCTCCACCTGGATCAAAAGGAAAGTGGTTGTTACCATTGAAAATAGTAGAAACATGATACGTACCTGGAAGATCCATTAGATATGCATTTTCATTAATTTGTTCAAAAATTTGGACTAGTCCATCCAAGCTACCCATATCATCAACTGGTGAAAAATTTAGTAGTGGCATGAACATTCCAATCATATGTAAACTCAATGAATGGCAAAGAATACTCCCACAAATATTCATGAAGCACATCTAAAGTCTTCCACGAACCAAAATGACCACTCCAATATGCAAACTTAATGAATGGAAAATAATACTCCTGCAAATGTTCATGCAACAAGTCAATGAATGGCAAATGATACTCCCATAAATGTTCATGCAACATTTCTGAAATCTTATTTTCACCAGAATGACCACTCCAATTATATGCAAAATCAATGAAATACAAATGATACTCCCGCAAACGTTCGTGTAACACGTCTTTGAAAGGCAAATGATATTTCCATAAACGTTCATGCAACACAACAAAAGTCTTCCTTACACCATGGTTACCCAACAAACCAGCATGTTCATCACACACAAGCAACTTACGCATAAAACTAGTAGGCACACAAAATCTATTCATTCTAAACAAGTACCAATCTAGTTTATAGAACTTACCAAAAGATGCATTCTCACATGTCCCATACACACTAGCAAAGTCATCATTATTAGCATGCAATTCCTTATCATATTCAAATCTCAACAATGTCGCATCTAAAATGAAGACAAGGACATACCTTCTTGCTAAAGCATCAACCACAAAATTTTTCATACCTTGTGTGTATTTGAATACATGAGGAAAAGTCTCAATACAATCCTCCAGCTTAGTATGCATTCTAGTCAACAACTTCCCTTGTCCCTTTAAGTGTGTCAATGACTCTTGTTTTTCCAAGAAAGGTCGATTAAGAATTGTCGCACCTGGCATAAAATCAATGTAGTGCTCTATCTCCCTAAAAGGTGGCAATCCACAAAAGACACCACTAGGAAACATGACCTCATATCCCTGCAACAAAGAGACAACAATACTAGGTAAACATACGTCAAGTCCGTTAGGATTAAGACTCGCCTTAGCACAAAAACTCACTTTTCTCTTTGTTTTTCTCTCACTTTCTTCACACTCTCTTTTCTTTCCACTCTGTTTTTCTTTTTCACTCTCTTTTTCATAATTACTTTTCAACTCATTCTCTCTTTTGCTTAAGGTTTTAGTCTCACCCTCTTCTTTTTTCTCTCTCATTTTTCTGTCTTTCTCCATTTCGGTCTCCCTGTTTCTTTTCTTCTCAATCTCCCCTTCACTCTTTCTTTTCAGCACAATCTCACTTTCACAGCACACTCTCACTTTCACTGTCACCTTCACTCTTATTATTAAGCTCATTCTCACTTTTTCTTGAGGTTTCAGCCTCACCCAAATCTTTTCCCTTTGGTGGTTCGGTCTTCTCCTTTGCTACAACTTGATCATTTTTGTCCCACTTTGGTTTTCAAGAAGTACTAGAAACCGAAGTATACCTTGATGTACCCTTTCCTTTTAGCCGTCTCTCCACCTTCATAGCCATGTGCACTATGTCCTCTACCTCCTCATAATGTTGCAACTCAACTACATTGGCTATCTCCCTATTCAACCCCCTCAAAAATCTTTTCATTATGGCCTCCCGATCCTCCACTACATTAGCCCTAATCATAGCCACCTCCATCTCCTTATGGTAGTCCTCTACACTCCTAGACCCCTGTATAAGATTTTGTAATTTTTTGTAGAGGTCTCTATAGTAGTGGCTAGGTACAAATTTCCGCCTCATGATAGCTTTCAACTCTCTCCATGTTTCTACAGGCCTCTCAAAATTCTTCCTCCTATTGGATACTAATTGATCCCACCAAATAATCGCATAATCAATGAACTCAATTACAGCCAACTTCATCTTTTTCTCCTCAGAGTAATTATGACAATCAAACACTAACTCTATTCTTTTCTCCCACTCTAAATAAACTTCAGGGTCAGTTCTTCCTTGGAATGATGGTATTTTCATTTTGATGCTTCCAAGGTTCTTATCTACTCTATCTCGACCCCCTGAGTTTGCCCTAAGGCCTCTTCCATGCCTAACTCCTCTATGTCCACCCAATCCAACTTCAAATGTTAAGCCTTCTTCATCCTCACCAAACTCTCAATTCTTATACCCATTCTCAATTCTAGGCTCATGTCGCCTCCTATCTCTCTCACCTTGCAGATTTCTAATCATTGCTTCTTGATTATCTATACTATCCCTCACTTCACCCAACACCAAGTTCAACCGCTCAAACTGTTGTTGCATGGCTTGCAACACAAATGATGGGTTATCTGCCATCCCCTTTGGTGATAAGTCACTTCTATGAGACATCATAATATGCTGCACAAAAACAATGTTAGTGGAAAACCTCACACACTCTCTTACGTGTTTAAACTCGAATAATGGCACTCCACTCGTGTTTCACTTTTAATGGATTTTTCCCTATAATAGTCTCACACTTTCTTGCCTTTTACCTCAATAGTTTTCCCGCTCAAGTTCTTTAAGAACTAGTTGAACTAAATCAAGACAATACAACCTTGTATTATTCTAACCAGTAATATGGATCAAAGAAATAAGAAATGAATAAAATGACACGAGACTCAAGGAATTTATACGAGGTTAAGAGTAATTATAAAACAAGATACCAACTAGAAAGATGTAATCAGCTCTTATGATGATAAAAGCTCGATCAACAAATACTTTCTTTCTCTTTGTTGTAACTATGTAGCAACTTTGAATATGCTACCTTCTCTTTTCTTCATCTTCTTCTTTTTTTTTTTTTTTGGAATTTTCTTTTCTTTTCTTTTCCTTTCCTTTCTTTTCTTTTCTTTCTTTTCCTTTCCTTTCTTTTCTTTTCTTTTCTCTTCCTTTCTTTTCTCTAATTCATCCACAAACAACAATATTCAATTGTGAAAACCAACCAATTGAATTCAAACACACAAACATGGACAATGAAATAGAAGAGAATCAATGGAACGACACTCCAAGCAATTGACAAACTTAGAGATGCAGGAAACCCTAGAATTTTGAAACCCTAGATGATGCAAATTTCAGCCAAATCCAAAAACCCTAAGAATTTTGGCAGCCTACTTTTTGTTTCAAATTTTTTTTTTTTTTGGCAACCCTAGAACAATGAAGCCCTAGAATTAAATTTAAGGATGCTAAAATTAAAAGATAGAATCAGACCTGATTGGAAACCTTGCTCTGAATACCAAATGATATGAACCCGCGGGAAAGGAATCCCTTGAACCCACAGTCAATTTGAAAACTTCCCAAGAAAGCCAAAATCAAGTCTATGGATGGAGAATCTAGACCCGATGAGAACTCGTTTCAAGAACCTAGATTATATTAAAATCTAGACCCATTGAAGAACCCGTCTCAAGAACCCAAATTACAAAGGAGAACCGCCACAAAGGTTGTGATTTACCTTTGATAAGTTCAAAAGTTCAATTAAGAACAAGAGGAGTAAAACTCAACTCACAATGAATAAATTCATCAAATTTCATAAACTTCATTATCTGATTAGAATGAGGCTACATAGAGTATTTAAAGCAAAACCTAATGAAACCCTAGCCAAAATAAACCCCCATCTTCCAAAAGTGCCCCTGGATGAACAGTGCCGCGGCTACAGTGCCGTGCTACAGTACTCGGCTACAGTAACCCTAACCCTAGTTCAATAAAATAATAACTTTCCCAACATGCCCTTGCATAGGCCCCCTTAAGTGCTTCCCATAATAAACTAAATTATTCTAAACTAATAAAATAAGTTCTTTAAATGAATTAAATAAGTTGAAACCCTTCAAGAGCCCAAAGCCTTTAAGTCATGTCGTTGCCTTCTTCCGTAGCTGATCAAATGAATTAAAACAGGATTCTCATCCTTCAAACCCCATCTTGAATGTTGGCCTCTTGCTAAACTTATCCCAGGTGGATTGTATCAATCCTTGTATTGTCTCTTTGATCTTCTTGGCCCATCTGGAAGTTGCAAATGATCTTTAAGACTAGGCTTATCTTGGTTCCCATCATTCCCCCTCTCCTCAAAAGGATTCGACCTCGAGTCTCCACCTGGATCAAAGGGAAAGTGGTTAGTACCATTGAAAATAGTAGAAACATGATACTTACCTGGAAGATCCATTAGATATGCATTTTCATTAATTTGTTCAAAAATTTGGACTAGTCCATCCAAGCTACCCATATCATCAACTGGTGAAAATTTAGTAGTGGCATGAACATTCCAATCATATGTAAACTCAATGAATGGCAAAGAATACTCCCACAAAAGTTCATGAAGCACATCTAAAGTCTTCCTCGAACCAAAATGACCACTCCAATATGCAAACTCAATGAATGGCAAATAATAGTCCCGCAAACGTTCATGCAACAAGTCAATGAATGGCAAATGATACTCCCATAAACGTTCATGCAACATTTCTGAAATCTTATTTTCACCAGAATGACCATTCCGATTATATGCAAAATTAATGAAATACAAATGATACTCCTGCAAACGTTCGTATAACACATCTTTGAAAGGTAAATGATATTTCCATAAACGTTCATGCAACACAACAAAAGTCTTCCTTACACCATGGTTACCCAACAAACCAGCATGTCCATCACACACAAGCAACTTACGCATAAAACTAGTAGGCACACAAAATCTATTCATTCTAAACAAGTACCAATCTAGTTTATAAAACTTACCAAAAGATGCATTCTCACATGTTCCATACACACTAGCAAAGTCATCATTATTAGCATGCAATTCCTTATCATATTCAAATCTCAACAATTTCGCGTCTAAAATGAAGACAAGGACATACCTTCTTGCTAAAGCATCAACCACAAAATTTTTCATACCTTGTGTGTATTTGAATACATGAGGAAAAGTCTCAATACAATCCTCCCGCTTAGCACGCATTATAGTCAACAACTTACCTTGTCCCTTTAAGTGTGTCAATGACTCATGTTCTTCCAAGAAAGGTCGGTTAGGAATTGTTGCACCTGGCACAAAATCAATGTAGTGCTCTATCTCCCTAATGGGTGGCAATCCACTAAATACACCTCTAGGAATCACGACCTCATATCCCTGCAACAAAGAAACAACAACACTAGGCAAAGAGTCGTTAAATTCGTTAGCATAAAAGCTGGCCTTAGCATAAAAACTCACTTTTGTCTTTTTATTTCTCTCTACAATCTCTCTTTCTTTTTCCTCTTGTGTCTCCACTCTTTTTTCTTGACTCTCACCCACCTCTCTATTTTCTTTTTCTCTCTCTCTTTCTTTTGATGTTTCGGCCTCATTCTCTTTTTTCCTCTCACTCTCTTTGTTCTTTTCACTCTCTGTTTTTCTTTCAATCTCCTCTTTTTTTGAACTCTTGGCCTCACAATTGTTTTTCAACTCATTCTCTCTTTTTCTTTAGGTTTCAGCCTCACACAAATCTTTTCCCTTTGATGGTTCGCTCTTCCCCTTTGCTACAACTTGATCATTTTTGTTCCACTTTGGTTTCCAAGGAGTACTAGAAACTGAAGTATACCTTGATGTACCCTTTCCTTTTAGCCTTCTCTCCACCGTCATAGCCATGTGCACCATGTCCTCTACCTCCTCATAATGTTGCAACTCAACTACATTGGCTATCTCCCTATTCAACCCCCTCAAAAATCTTTTCATTATGGCCTCCCGATCCTCCACTACATTAGCCCGAATCATAGCCACCTCCATCTCCTTATGGTAGTTCTCTACACTCCTAGACCCTGTATAAGATTTTGTAATTTTTTGTAGAGGTCTCTATAGTAGTGGCTAGATACAAATCTCCGCCTCATGATAGCTTTCAACTCTCTCCATGTTTCTACAGGTCTCTCAAAATTCCTCCTCCTATTGGATACTAATTGATCCCACCAAATAATCGCAAAATCAGTGAACTCAATTACAGCCAACTTCATCTTTTTCTGCTCAGAGTAATTATGACAATCAAACACCAACTCTATTCTTTTCTCCCACTCTAAATAAACTTCAGGGTCAGTTCTACCTTGGAATGATGGTATTTTCATTTTGGTGCTTCCAAGGTTCTTATCTACTCTATCTCGACCCCCTGAGTTTGCCCTAAGGCCTCTTCCATGCCTAACTCTTCTATGTCTACCCAATCCAACTTCAGATGTTAGCACTTCCTCATCCTCACCATACTCTCCATTCTCATACCCATTCTTAATATTAGGCTCATGTCGCCTCCTATCTTTCTCTGCTTGCAGATTTCTAACAATTGCTTCTTGATTATCCATACTATTCCTCACTTCACCTAACACCAAGTTCAACCGCTCAAACTCATGTTGCATGGCATGCAACACAAAGGATGAGTTATCTACTCGCCCCCTTGGTGATGAGCTACTCCGATGAGACATTACAAGGTGCTGCACAGAAGAATGTTAGTGGTAAAAAAGAAAACCTCACACACTCCCTTACGTGTTTCAACTCGAATAATGGCACTCTACTCGTGTTTCACTCTTAATGACTTTTTCCCGATAATAGCCTCACACTCTCTTGCCTTTTACCTCAATAGTCTTTCCACTCAAGTTCTTTCAGAACTAAATGAACTCAATCAAGACAAGGCAAACCTTGTTTTATCCCAACTAGTAATTAGATTCAGAAAACAAGAACAAGAGAAACATGAAGGAATAAAAATGACACGAGAATCAATGAAGTTATACGAATGAAAGAGTAAGAATAAGACAAGATACCAACTTGAGTGATGTATGCAGCAGCCCCTTTGATCATAAGGTTTAAATCAACAAATTTCTTTCTTTCCCTTTGTTGTAACTATGTAGCAACTTTGAATATGCTACCTTCTCTTTTCTTCATCTTCTTCTTCTTTTTTTTTTTTTTGGAATTTTCTTTTCTTTTCTTTTCTTTTCTTTTCCTTTCCTTTCTTTTCTTTTCTTTTCTTTTCCTTTCCTTTCTTTTCTTTTCTTTTCTTTTCTTTTCTCTAATTCATCCACAAACAGCAATATTCAATTGTGAAAACCAACCAATTTAATTCAAACACACAAACAT
The DNA here is from genome assembly GCF_001411555.2 of Juglans regia. Lineage (NCBI taxonomy): Eukaryota > Viridiplantae > Streptophyta > Magnoliopsida > Fagales > Juglandaceae > Juglans > Juglans regia. The sequence goes on along the minus strand of NW_023343325.1, from coordinate 16,581 downwards.
GGACAATGAAATAGAAAAGAATCAATGGAACGACACTCCAAGCAATTGACAAACTTAGAGATGCAGGAAACCCTAGAATTTTGAAACCCTAGGTGATGCAAATTTCAGCCAAACCCAAAACCCTAAGAATTTCGGCAGCCTACTTTTTGTTTCAATTTTGTTTTTTTGGCAACCCTAGAACAATGAAGACCTAGAATTAAATTTAAGGATACTAAAATTAAAAGATAGAATTAGACCTGATTGGAAACCTTGCTCTGAATACCAAATGATATGAACCCGCGGGAAAGGAATCCCTTGAACCCACAGTCAATTTGAAAATACCCCAAGAAAGCCAAAATCAAGTCAACGAATGGAGAACCTAGACCCAATGAGAACTCGTTTCAAGAACCTAGATTATATTAAAATCTAGACCCGTTGAAGAACCCGTCTCAAGAACCCAGATTACAAAGGAGGAACGCCACAAAGGTTGTGATTTACCTTGATAAGTTCAAAAGTTCAATTAAGAACAAGAGGAGTAAAACTCAACTCACAATGAATAAATTCATCAAATTTCATAAACTTCATAATCTGATTAAAATGAGGCTACATAGAGTATTTAAAGGAAAACCTAATGAAACCCTAGCCAAAATAAACCCCCATCTTCCAAAAGAACCCCTGGATGAACAGTGCCGCGGCTACAGTGCCGAGCTACAGTAACTCGGCTACAGTAACCCTAACCCTAGTTCAATAAAATAATAACTTTCCCAACATGCCCTTACATAGTTATAAACCCAATTATTCTAAGCAAATAAAATAGGTCCTTGAAATTAATTAAATAAGTTGAAAGCCTTCAAGTGTCCAAAGCCTATAAGTCATGTTGTTGCCCTTTCCATAGCTTATGAAATGAATCAAAGCATAATCTTCATCGTTTAAGCCCTTGAACTTGTATTTGGCCCATCTGGAACTTGCAACATATCTTTAAGACTAAGCCCACCTTGGTTCCCATCATTCCCCCTCTCCTCAAAAGGATTCGACCTCGAATCTCCACCTGGATCAAAGGGAAAATGGTTAGTAACATTGAAAATAGTAAAAACAAGATAGTTACCTGAAAGATCCATTAGACATGCATTTTCATTAATTTGTTCAGGAGTTTGGAAAAGACCATCCAAGCTACTCCTGTCATCAACAGGTAAAGGTGTTAAATCTAAAGGAGTAAATCGATCAAGTCTATAAACAATGTCAAATGGTGAAAATTTAGTAGTAGCATGAACACTCCAATTATATGTAAACTCAATGAATGGTAAACAATACTCCCACAAATGTTCATGAAGCACATCTAAAGTCTTCCTCGAACCAAAATGACCACTCCAATATGCAAACTCAATGAATGGCAAATGATACTCCCGGAAACGTCCATGTAACAATTCAATGAATGGCAAATGATACTCCCACAAACGTTCAAGAAACAAACCTAAATCTTTCCTTGCACCAAGGTCACCCAACAAACCAGCATGTCTATCACACCCAAGCAACTTACGCAAAAAACTAGTAGGCACACAAAATCTATTCCCTCTAAACAAGTACCAATCTAGTTTATCGAACTTACCGAACGATGCTTTCTCACTTGTTCCATACACACTAGCAAAGTCATCATCATTAGCATGCAATTCCATATCATATTCAAGTCCCAACAATCTTGCATCTAAAATGAAAACAAGAACATACTTTCCTGCTAAAGCATCAATCACAAAATTTTCCATACCTTGTGTGTATTTGAATACATGAGGAAAAGTCTCAATACAGTCCTCCCACTTAGCATGCATTTTACTCAACAACTTACCTTGTCCCTTTAAGTGTGCCAGGAACTCATGTTCTTCAAATAAAGGTCGGTTAGGAATTGTCGCACCTGGCACAAGATCAACGTAGTGCTCTATCTCCCTAATAGGTGACAATCCCCTAAACACACCTCTAGGAATCACGACCTCATATCCCTGCAACAAAGAAACAACAACACTAGGCAAATAGTTGTTAAATTCGTTAGCATAAAAGCTGGCCTTAGCATAAAAACTCACTTTTGTCTTTTTATTTCTCTCTACAATCTCTCTTTCTTTTTCCTCTTGTGTCTCCACTCTTTTTTCTTGACTCTCAACCACCTCTCTATTTTCTTTTTCTCTCTCTCTTTCTTTTGATGTTTCGGCCTCATTCTCTTTTTTCCTCTCACTCTCTTTGTTCTTTTCACTCTCTGTTTTTCTTTCAATCTCCTCTTTTTTTGAACTCTTGGCCTCACAATTGTTTTTCAACTCATTCTCTCTTTTTCTTGAGGTTTCAGCCTCACACAAATCTTTTCCCTTTGATGGTTCGCTCTTCCCCTTTGCTACAACTTGATCATTTTTGTTCCACTTTGGTTTCCAAGGAGTACTAGAAACTGAAGTATACCTTGATGTACCCTTTCCTTTTAGCCTTCTCTCCACCGTCATAGCCATGTGCACCATGTCCTCTACCTCCTCATAATGTTGCAACTGAACTATATTGGCTATCTCCCTATTCAACCCCCTCAAAAATCTTTTCATTATGGCCTCCCGATCCTCCACTACATTAGCCCGAATCATAGCCACCTCCATCTCCTTATGGTAGTCCTCTACACTCCTAGACCCCTGTATAAGATTTTGTAATTTTTTGTAGAGGTCTCTATAGTAGTGGCTAGGTACAAATCTCCGCCTCATGATAGCTTTCAACTCTCTCCATGTTTCTACAGGCCTCTCAAAATTCCTCCTCCTATTGGATACTAATTGATCCCACCAAATAATCGCATAATCAGTGAACTCAATTACAGCCAACTTCATCTTTTTCTGCTCAGAGTAATTATGACAATCAAACACCAACTCTATTCTTTTCTCCCACTCTAAATAAACTTCAGGGTCAGTTCTACCTTGGAATGATGGTATTTTCATTTTGATGCTTCCAAGGTTCTTATCTACTCTATCTCGACCCCCTGAGTTTGCCCTAAGGCCTCTTCCATGCCTAACTCTTCTATGTCTACCCAATCCAACTTCAGATGTTAGCACTTCCTCATCCTCACCATACTCTCCATTCTCATACCCATTCTTAATATTAGGCTCATGTCGCCTCCTATCTTTCTCTGCTTGCAGATTTCTAACAATTGCTTCTTGATTATCCATACTATTCCTCACTTCACCTAACACCAAGTTCAACCGCTCAAACTCATGTTGCATGGCATGCAACACAAAGGATGAGTTATCTACTCGCCCCCTTGGTGATGAGCTACTCCGATGAGACATTACAAGGTGCTGCACAGAAGAATGTTAGTGGTAAAAAAGAAAACCTCACACACTCCCTTACGTGTTTCAACTCGAATAATGACACTCTACTCGTGTTTCACTCTTAATGGCTTTTTCCCGATAATAGTCTCACACTCTCTTGCCTTTTACCTCAATAGTTTTTCCACTCAAGTTCTTTCAGAACTAAATGAACTCAATCAAGACAAGGCAACCTTGTTTTATCCCAACTAGTAATTAGATTCAGGAAACAAGAACAAGAGAAACATGAAGGAATAAAAATGACACGAGAATCAATGAAGTTATACGAATGAAAGAGTAACAATAAGACAAGATACCAACTTGAGTGATGTACGCAGCAGCCCCTTTGATGATAAGGTTCAATCAACAAATTTCTTTTTTTCTCATTGTCGTAACTATGTAGCAACTTTGAATATGCTACCTTCTCTTCTCTTCAACTTCTTCTTTTTTTTTTTTTTGGAATTTTCTTTTCTTTTCTTTTCCTTTCTTTTCTTTTCTTTTCTTTTCTTTTCCTTTCTTTTCTTTTCTCTAATTCATCCACAAACAGCAATATTCAATTGTGAAAACCAACCAATTGAATTCAAACACACAAACATGGACAATGAAATAGAAAAGAATCAATGGAACGACACTCCAAGCAATTGACAAACTTAGAGATGCAGGAAACCCTAGAATTTTGAAACCCTAGGTGATGCAAATTTCAGCCAAACCCAAAACCCTAAGAATTTCGGCAGCCTACTTTTTGTTTCAATTTTGTTTTTTTGGCAACCCTAGAACAATGAAGACCTAGAATTAAATTTAAGGATACTAAAATTAAAAGATAGAATTAGACCTGATTGGAAACCTTGCTCTGAATACCAAATGATATGAACCCGCGGGAAAGGAATCCCTTGAACCCACAGTCAATTTGAAAATACCCCAAGAAAGCCAAAATCAAGTCAACGAATGGAGAACCTAGACCCAATGAGAACTCGTTTCAAGAACCTAGATTATATTAAAATCTAGACCCGTTGAAGAACCCGTCTCAAGAACCCAGATTACAAAGGAGGAACGCCACAAAGGTTGTGATTTACCTTTGATAAGTTCAAAAGTTCAATTAAGAACAAGAGGAGTAAAACTCAACTCACAATGAATAAATTCATCAAATTTCATAAACTTCATAATCTGATTAAAATGAGGCTACATAGAGTATTTAAAGGAAAACCTAATGAAACCCTAGCCAAAATAAACCCCCATCTTCCAAAAGTACCCCTGGATGAACAGTGCCGCGGCTACAGTGCCGAGCTACAGTAACTCGGCTACAGTAACCCTAACCCTAGTTCAATAAAATAATAACTTTCCCAACATGCCCTTACATAGTTATAAACCCAATTATTCTAAGCAAATAAAATAGGTCCTTGAAATTAATTAAATAAGTTGAAAGCCTTCAAGTGTCCAAAGCCTATAAGTTATGTTGTTGCCCTTTCCATAGCTTATGAATTGAATCAAAGCATAATCTTCATCGTTTAAGCCCTTGAACTTGTATTTGGCCCATCTGGAACGTGCAACATATCTCTAAGACTAGACTCACCTTGGTTCCCATCATTCCCCCTCTCCTCAAAAGGATTCGACCTCGAATCTCCACCTGGATCAAAGGGAAAATGGTTAGTAACATTGAAAATAGTAAAAACAAGATAGTTACCTGAAAGATCCATTAGACATGCATTTTCATTAATTTGTTCAGGAGTTTGGAAAAGACCATCCAAGCTACTCCTGTCATCAACAGGTAAAGGTGTTAAATCTAAAGGAGTAAATCGATCAAGTCTATAAACAATGTCAAATGGTGAAAATTTAGTAGTAGCATGAACACTCCAATTATATGTAAACTCAATGAATGGTAAACAATACTCCCACAAATGTTCATGAAGCACATCTAAAGTCTTCCTCGAACCAAAATGACCACTCCAATATGCAAACTCAATGAATGGCAAATGATACTCCCGGAAACGTCCATGTAACAATTCAATGAATGGCAAATGATACTCCCACAAACGTTCAAGAAACAAACCTAAATCTTTCCTTGCACCAAGGTCACCCAACAAACCAGCATGTCTATCACACCCAAGCAACTTACGCAAAAAACTAGTAGGCACACAAAATCTATTCCCTCTAAACAAGTACCAATCTAGTTTATCGAACTTACCGAACGATGCTTTCTCACTTGTTCCATACACACTAGCAAAGTCATCATCATTAGCATGCAATTCTATATCATATTCAAGTCCCAACAATCTTGCATCTAAAATGAAAACAAGAACATACTTTCCTGCTAAAGCATCAATCACAAAATTTTTCATACCTTGTGTGTATTTGAATACATGAGGAAAAGTCTCAATACAGTCCTCCCACTTAGCATGCATTTTACTCAACAACTTACCTTGTCCCTTTAAGTGTGCCAGGAACTCATTTTCTTCAAATAAAGGTCGGTTAGGAATTGTCGCACCTGACACAAGATCAACGTAGTGCTCTATCTCCCTAATAGGTGACAATCCCCTAAACACACCTCTAGGAATCACGACCTCATATCCCTGCAACAAAGAAACAACAACACTAGGCAAATAGTTGTTAAATTCGTTAGCATAAAAGCTGGCCTTAGCATAAAAACTCACTTTTGTCTTTTTATTTCTCTCTACAATCTCTCTTTCTTTTTCCTCTTGTGTCTCCACTCTTTTTTCTTGACTCTCAACCACCTCTCTATTTTCTTTTTCTCTCTCTCTTTCTTTTGATGTTTCGGCCTCATTCTCTTTTTTCCTCTCACTCTCTTTGTTCTTTTCACTCTCTGTTTTTCTTTCACTCTCCTCTTTTTTTGAACTCTCGGCCTCACAATTGTTTTTCAACTCATTCTCTCTTTTTCTTGAGGTTTCAGCCTCACCCAAATCTTTTCCCTTTGTGGTTCGGTCTTCCCCTTTGCTACAACTTGATTATTTTTGTCCCACTTTGGTTTCCAAGGAGTACTAGAAACCGAAGTATACCTTGATGTACCCTTTCCTTTTAGCCGTCTCTCCCCCTTCATAGCCATGTGCACCATGTCTTCTACCTCCTCATAATGTTACAACTCAACTACATTGGCTATCTCCCTATTCAACCCCCTCAAAAATCTTGTCATCGTGGCCTCCCGATCCTCCACTACATTAGCCCAAATCATAGCCACCTTCATCTCCTTATGGTAGTCCTCTACACTTCTAGACCCCTGTATAAGATTTTGTAATTTTTGGTAGAGGTCTCTATAGTAGTGGCTAGGTACAAATCTCCGCCTCATGATAGCTTTCAACTCTCTCCATGTTTCTACAGGCCTCTCAAAATTCCTCCTCCTATTGGATATTAATTGATCCCACCAAATAATCGCATAATCAGTGAACTCAATTACAGCCAACTTCATCTTTTTCTGCTCAGAGTAATTATGACAATCAAACACCAGCTCTATTCTTTTCTCCCACTCTAAATAAACTTCAGGGTCAGTTCTACCTTGGAATGATGGTATTTTCATTTTGATGCTTCCAAGGTGCTTATCTACTCTATCTCGACCCCCTGAGTTTGCCCTAAGGCCTCTTCCATGCCTAACCCTTCTATGTCTACCCAATCCAACTTCAGATGTTAGCACTTCCTCATCCTCACCATACTCTCCATTCTCATACCCATTCTTAATATTAGGCTCATGTCGCCTCCTATCTTTCTCTGCTTGCAGATTTCTAACAATTGCTTCTTGATTATCCATGCTATTCCTCACTTCACCTAACACCAAGTTCAACCGCTCAAACTCATGTTGCATGGCATGCAACACAAAGGCTGAGTTATCTACTCGCCCCCTTGGTGATGAGCTACTCCGATGAGACATTACAAGGTGCTGCACAGAAGAATGTTAGTGGTAAAAAAGAAAACCTCACACACTCCCTTACGTGTTTCAACTCGAATAATGACACTCTACTCGTGTTTCACTCTTAATGGCTTTTTTCCGATAATAGTCTCACACTCTCTTGCCTTTTACCTCAATAGTTTTTCCACTCAAGTTCTTTCAGAACTAAATGAACTCAATCAAGACAAGGCAACCTTGTTTTATCCCAACTATTAATTAGATTCAGGAAACAAGAACAAGAGAAACATGAAGGAATAAAAATGACACGAGAATCAATGAAGTTATACGAATGAAAGAGTAACAATAAGACAAGATACCAACTTGAGTGATGTACGCAGCAGCCCCTTTGATGATAAGGTTCAATCAACAAATTTCTTTTTTTCTCATTGTCGTAACTATGTAGCAACTTTGAATATGCTACCTTCTCTTCTCTTCAACTTCTTCTTTTTTTTTTTTTTTTTGGAATTTTCTTTTCTTTTCTTTTCCTTTCCTTTCTTTTCTTTTCTTTTCTTTTCTTTTCTTTTCTTTTCTCTAATTCATCCACAAACAACAATATTCAATTGTGAAAACCAACCAATTGAATTCAAACACACAAACATGGACAATGAAATAGAAAAGAATCAATGGAACGACACTCCAAGCAATTGACAAACTTAGAGATGCAGGAAACCCTAGAATTTTGAAACCCTAGGTGATGCAAATTTCAGCCAAACCCAAAACCCTAAGAATTTCGGCAGCCTACTTTTTGTTTCTTTTTTTTTTTTTTTGGCAACCCTAGAACAATGAAGCCCTAGAATTAAATTTAAGAATGCTAAAATTAAAAGATAGAATCAGACCTGATTGGAAACCTAGCTCTGAATACCAAATGATATGAACCCGCGGGAAAGGAATCCCTTGAACCCACAGTCAATTTGAAAACTCCCCAAGAAAGCCAAAAATCAAGTCAATGGTTGGAGAACCTAGACCCGATGAGAACTCGTTTCAAGAACCTAGATTATGTTAAAATCTAGACCCGTTGAAGAACCCGTCTCAAGAACCCAGATTACAAAGGAGGAACGCCACAAAGGTTGTGATTTACCTTTGATAAGTTCAAAAGTTCAATTAAGAACAAGAGGAGTAAAACTCAACTCACAATGAATAGATTCATTAAATTTCATAAACTTCATAATCTGATTAGAATGAGGCTACATAGAGTATTTAAAGCAAAACCTAATGAAACCCTAGATAAAATAAAACCCCATCTTCCAAAAGTACCCCTGGATGAACAGTGCCGCAGCTACAGTACCAGCTACAGTAACTCGGCTACAGTAACCCTAACCCTAGTTCAATAAAATAATAACTTTCCCAACATGCCCTTACATAGGTATAAACCCAATTATTCTAAGCAAATAAAATAGGTCCTTGAAATTAATTAAATAAGTTGAAAGCCTTCAAGTGTCCAAAGCCTATAAGTTATGTTGTTGCCCTTTCCATAGCTTATGAATTGAATCAAAGCATAATCTTCATCGTTTAAGCCCTTGAACTTGTATTTGGCCCATCTGGAACGTGCAACATATCTCTAAGACTAGACTCACCTTGGTTCCCATCATTCCCCCTCTCCTCAAAAGGATTCGACCTCGAATCTCCACCTGGATCAAAGGGAAAATGGTTAGTAACATTGAAAATAGTAAAAACAAGATAGTTACCTGAAAGATCCATTAGACATGCATTTTCATTAATTTGTTCAGGAGTTTGGAAAAGACCATCCAAGCTACTCCTGTCATCAACAGGTAAAGGTGTTAAATCTAAAGGAGTAAATCGATCAAGTCTATAAACAATGTCAAATGGTGAAAATTTAGTAGTAGCATGAACACTCCAATTATATGTAAACTCAATGAATGGTAAACAATACTCCCACAAATGTTCATGAAGCACATCTAAAGTCTTCCTCGAACCAAAATGACCACTCCAATATGCAAACTCAATGAATGGCAAATGATACTCCCGGAAACGTCCATGTAACAATTCAATGAATGGCAAATGATACTCCCACAAACGTTCAAGAAACAAACCTAAATCTTTCCTTGCACCAAGGTCACCCAACAAACCAGCATGTCTATCACACCCAAGCAACTTACGCAAAAAACTAGTAGGCACACAAAATCTATTCCCTCTAAACAAGTACCAATCTAGTTTATCGAACTTACCGAACGATGCTTTCTCACTTGTTCCATACACACTAGCAAAGTCATCATCATTAGCATGCAATTCCATATCATATTCAAGTCCCAACAATCTTGCATCTAAAATGAAAACAAGAACATACTTTCCTGCTAAAGCATCAATCACAAAATTTTCCATACCTTGTGTGTATTTGAATACATGAGGAAAAGTCTCAATACAGTCCTCCCACTTAGCATGCATTCTACTCAACAACTTACCTTGTCCCTTTAAGTGTGTCAGGAACTCATGTTCTTCAAATAAAGTCGGTTAGGAATTGTCGCACCTGGCACAAGATCAACGTAGTGCTCTATCTCCCTAATAGGTGACAATCCCCTAAACACACCTCTAGGAATCACGACCTCATATCCCTGCAACAAAGAAACAACAACACTAGGCAAATAGTTGTTAAATTCGTTAGCATAAAAGCTGGCCTTAGCATAAAAACTCACTTTTGTCTTTTTATTTCTCTCTACAATCTCTCTTTCTTTTTCCTCTTGTGTCTCCACTCTTTTTTCTTGACTCTCAACCACCTCTCTATTTTCTTTTTCTCTCTCTCTTTCTTTTGATGTTTCGGCCTCATTCTCTTTTTTCCTCTCACTCTCTTTGTTCTTTTCACTCTCTGTTTTTCTTTCACTCTCCTCTTTTTTTGAACTCTTGGCCTCACAATTGTTTTTCAACTCATTCTCTCTTTTTCTTGAGGTTTCAGCCTCACCCAAATCTTTTCCCTTTGATGGTTCGCTCTTCCCCTTTGCTACAACTTGATCATTTTTGTCCCACTTTGGTTTCCAAGGAGTACTAGAAACTGAAGTATACCTTGATGTACCCTTTCCTTTTAGCCTTCTCTCCACCGTCATAGCCATGTGCACCATGTCCTCTACCTCCTCATAATGTTGCAACTGAACTACATTGGCTATCTCCCTATTCAACCCCCTCAAAAATCTTTTCATTATGGCCTCCCGATCCTCCACTACATTAGCCCGAATCATAGCCACCTCCATCTCCTTATGGTAGTCCTCTACACTCCTAGACCCCTGTATAAGATTTTGTAATTTTTTGTAGAGGTCTCTATAGTAGTGGCTAGGTACAAATCTCCGCCTCATGATAGCTTTCAACTCTCTCCATGTTTCTACAGGCCTCTCAAAATTCCTCCTCCTATTGGATACTAATTGATCCCACCAAATAATCGCATAATCAGTGAACTCAATTACAGCCAACTTCATCTTTTTCTGCTCAGAGTAATTATGACAATCAAACACCAACTCTATTCTTTTCTCCCACTCTAAATAAACTTCAGGGTCAGTTCTACCTTGGAATGATGGTATTTTCATTTTGATGCTTCCAAGGTTCTTATCTACTCTATCTCGACCCCCTGAGTTTGCCCTAAGGCCTCTTCCATGCCTAACTCTTCTATGTCTACCCAATCCAACTTCAGATGTTAGCACTTCCTCATCCTCACCATACTCTCCATTCTCATACCCATTCTTAATATTAGGCTCATGTCGCCTCCTATCTTTCTCTGCTTGCAGATTTCTAACAATTGCTTCTTGATTATCCATACTATTCCTCACTTCACCTAACACCAAGTTCAACCGCTCAAACTCATGTTGCATGGCATGCAACACAAAGGATGAGTTATCTACTCGCCCCCTTGGTGATGAGCTACTCCGATGAGACATTACAAGGTGCTGCACAGAAGAATGTTAGTGGTAAAAAAGAAAACCTCACACACTCCCTTACGTGTTTCAACTCGAATAATGACACTCTACTCGTGTTTCACTCTTAATGGCTTTTTCCCGATAATAGTCTCACACTCTCTTGCCTTTTACCTCAATAGTTTTTCCACTCAAGTTCTTTCAGAACTAAATGAACTCAATCAAGACAAGGCAACCTTGTTTTATCCCAACTAGTAATTAGATCCAGGAAACAAGAACAAGAGAAACATGAAGGAATAAAAATGACACGAGAATCAATGAAGTTATACGAATGAAAGAGTAACAATAAGACAAGATACCAACTTGAGTGATGTACGCAGCAGCCCCTTTGATGATAAGGTTCAATCAACAAATTTCTTTTTTTCTCATTGTCGTAACTATGTAGCAACTTTGAATATGCTACCTTCTCTTCTCTTCAACTTCTTCTTTTTTTTTTTTTTTTGGAATTTTCTTTTCTTTTCTTTTCCTTTCCTTTCTTTTCTTTTCTTTTCTTTTCTTTTCCTTTCTTTTCTTTTCTCTAATTCATCCACAAACAGCAATATTCAATTGTGAAAACCAACCAATTGAATTCAAACACACAAACATGGACAATGAAATAGAAAAGAATCAATGGAACGACACTCCAAGCAATTGACAAACTTAGAGATGCAGGAAACCCTAGAATTTTGAAACCCTAGGTGATGCAAATTTCAGCCAAACCCAAAACCCTAACAATTTCGGCAGCCTACTTTTTGTTTCTATTTTTTTTTTTGGCAACCCTAGAACAATGAAGACCTAGAATTAAATTTAAGAATGCTAAAATTAAAAGATAGAATCAGACCTGATTGGAAACCTTGCTCTGAATACCAAATAATATGAACCCGCGGGAAAGGAATTCCCTTGAACCCACAATCAATTTGAAAACTCCCCAAGAAAGCCAAAATCAAGTCAATGGATGGAGAACCTAGACCCGATGAGAACTCGTTTCAAGAACCTAGATTATATTAAAATCTAGACCCGCTGAAGAACCCGTCTCAAGAACCCAGATTACAAAGGAGGAACGCCACAAAGGTTGTGATTTGCCTTTGATAAGTTCAAAAGTTCAATTAAGAACAAGAGGAGTAAAACTCAACTCACAATGAATAAATTCATCAAATTTCATAAACCTAAACCAATCGTTAAAGTAAGGGCTACATATAGGTATTTAAGAGGAAACCTAATGAAACCTAGCCAAGAAAATAAACCCCCATCTTCCAAGTACTTACTGGATGAAAGCGATTGTGACTCACGGTCTTGGGAACTCTGATAGCTTCGACTCATTAACCTAACCTATGGATTCAATAAAATAATAACTTTCCCCAACATGCCCTGTAGTTATAAACCCAATTATTCTAGAAATAAAATAGGTCCTTGAGAATTAATTAAATAAGTTGAAAGCCTTCAAGTGTCCAAAACCTATAAGTTATGTTGTTGCCCTTTCCATAGCTTATGAATTGAATCAAAGCATAATCTTCATCGTTTAAGCCCTTGAACTTGTATTTGGCCCATCTGGAACGTGCAACATATCTTTAAGACTAGGCCCACCTTGGTTCCCATCATTCCCCCTCTCCTCAAAAGGATTCGACCTCAAATCTCCACCTGGATCAAAGGGAAAATGGTTAGTAACATTGAAAATAGTAAAAACAAGATAGTTACCTGAAAGATCCATTAGACATGCATTTTCATTAATTTGTTCAGGAGTTTGGAAAAGACCATCCAAGCTACTCCTGTCATCAACAGGTAAAGGAGTTAAATCTAAAGGAGTAAATCGATCAAGTCTATAAACAATGTCAAATGGTGAAAATTTAGTAGTAGCATGAACACTCCAATTATATGTAAACTCAATGAATGGTAAACAATACTCCCACAAATGTTCATGAAGCACATCTAAAGTCTTCCTGGAACTAAAATGACCACTCCAATATGTAAACTCAATGAATGGCAAATGATACTCCCGGAAACGTCCATGTAACAATTCAATGAATGGCAAATGATACTCCCACAAACGTTCAAGAAACAAACCTAAATCTTTCCTTGCACCAAGGTCACCCAACAAACCAGCATGTCTATCACACCCAAGCAACTTACGCAAAAAACTAGTAGGCACCCAAAATCTATTCCCTCTAAACAAGTACCAATCTAGTTTATCGAACTTACCGAACGATGCTTTCTCACTTGTTCCATACACACTAGCAAAGTCATCATCATTAGCATGCAATTCTATATCATATTCAAGTCCCAACAATCTTGCATCTAAAATGAAAACAAGAACATACTTTCCTGCTAAAGCATCAATCACAAAATTTTCCATACCTTGTGTGTATTTGAATACATGAGGAAAAGTCTCAATACAGTCCTCCCACTTAGCATGCATTTTACTCAACAACTTACCTTGTCCCTTTAAGTGTGCCAGGAACTGATGTTCTTCAAATAAAGGTCGGTTAGGAATTGTCGCTCCTGGCACAAGATCAACGTAGTGCTCTATCTCCCTAATAGGTGACAATCCCCTAAACACACCTCTAGGAATCACGACCTCATATCCCTGCAACAAAGAAACAACAACACTAGGCAAATAGTTGTTAAATTCGTTAGCATAAAAGCTGGCCTTAGCATAAAAACTCACTTTTGTCTTTTTATTTCTCTCTACAATCTCTCTTTCTTTTTCCTCTTGTGTCTCCACTCTTTTTTCTTGACTCTCAACCACCTCTCTATTTTCTTTTTCTCTCTCTCTTTCTTTTGATGTTTCGGCCTCATTCTCTTTTTTCCTCCCACTCTCTTTGTTCTTTTCACTCTCTGTTTTTCTTTCACTCTCCTCTTTTTTTGAACTCTTGGCCTCACAATTGTTTTTCAACTCATTCTCTCTTTTTCTTGAGGTTTCAGCCTCACCCAAATCTTTTCCCTTTGATGGTTCGCTCTTCCCCTTTGCTACAACTTGATCATTTTTGTCCCACTTTGGTTTCCAAGGAGTACTAGAAACTGAAGTATACCTTGATATACCCTTTCCTTTTAGCCTTCTCTCCACCGTCATAGCCATGTGCACCATGTCCTCTACCTCCTCATAATGTTGCAACTGAACTATATTGGCTATCTCCCTATTCAACCCCCTCAAAAATCTTGTCATTTTGGCCTCCCGATCCTCCACTACATTAGCCCGAATAATAGCCATCTCCATCTCCTTATGGTAGTCCTCTACACTCCTAGACCCCTGTATAAGATTTTCTAATTTTTGGTAGAGGTCTCTATAGTAGTGGCTACATACAAATCTCCGCCTCATGATAGCTTTCAACTCTCTCCATGTTTCAACAGGTCTCTCAAGATTCCTCCTCCTATTGGTCACTAATTGATCCCACCAAATAGTCGCATAATCAGTGAACTCAATTACAACCAACTTCACCTTCTTCTCCTCAGAGTAATTATGACAATCAAACACCAACTCTATTCTTTTCTCCCACTCTAAATAAACTTCAGGGTCAGTTCTACCTTGAAATGATGGTATTTTCATTTTGATGCTCCCAAGGTTCTTATCTACTCTATCTCGACCCCTTGAGTTTGCCCTAAGGCCTCTTCCATGCCTAACTCCTCTATGTCCACCCAATCCAACTTCAGATGTTAAGCCTTCCTCATCCTCACCAAACTCTCCATTCTTATACCCATTCCCAATTCTAGACTCACATCGCCTCCTATCTCTCTCACCTTGCAAATTTCTAATCACTGCTTCTTGATTATCCATACTATCCCTCACTTCACCCAACACCAAGTTCAACCGCTCAAACTGTTGTTGCAGGGCTTGCAACACAAAGGATGAGTTATCTGCTCTCCCCCTTAGTGATGCGCTACTCCGATGAGACATTATCAGGCGCTACACAAGAGAATGTTAGTGGTAGAAAAAAAAAAAAAAAAGTAAACCTCACACACTCCCTCACGTGTTTACACTCCAATAATGACACTCCACTCGTGTTTCACTCTTAATTGGCTTTTTTCGATAATAGTCTCACACTCTCTTTGCCTTTTACCTCAAGAGTTTTCCCACTCAAGTTCTTTAAGAACTAATTGACTCAATCAAGACAAAGCAACCTTGTTTTATCCCAACTAGTAATTAGGTCCAAGAAACAAGAACAAGAGAAACACGGAAGGAATGAAAAAAAAAATGGCACGAGACTCTAGGAATTTATACGAGGGAAAGAGTAATCTATACAAGAAAGATGTAATCAGCTCCTATGATGATAAAAGCTTAATCAACAAAAACTTTCTTTCTCTTTGTTGAAACTATGTAGCAACTTTGAATATGCTACCTTCTCTTTTCTTCTTCTTCTTCCTCTTATTCTTCTACTTTTTTTTTTTTTTGAATTTTCTTTTCTTTTCTTTTCTTTTCCTTTCTTTTTTCTTTTCTTTTCTTTTCCTTTCTTTTCTTTTCACCAATTCAATCACAAATAGCAATATTCAGTTGTGAAAATCAAGCAATTGAATTCAAGCACGACAATGAAGAAGAAGAGAATCAATGGAACGACACTCCAAGCAACAGATAAACTTAGAGATGCAGGAAACCCTAGAATTTTGAAACCCTAGGTGATGCAAATTTCAGCCAAACCCAAAATCCTAAGAATTTTGGAAGCCTACTTTTTGTTTCTATTTTTTTTTTTTGGCAATCCTAGCACAATGAAGCCCTAGAATTAAATTAAAGGATGCTATAATTAAAAGATAGAATCAGACCTGATTGGAAACCTGGCTCTGATACCAAATGATATGAACCCGCGGGAAAGGAATCCCTTGAACCCACAGTCAATTTGAAAACTTCCCAAGAAAGCCAAAATCAAGTCAAAGGATGGAGAACCTAGACCCGATGAGAACTTGTTTCAAGAACCTAGATTATATTAAAATCTAGACCCGTTGAAGAACCCGTCTCAAGAACCCAGATTACAAGGGAGGAACGCCACAAAGGTTGTGATTTACCTTTGATAAGTTCAAAAGTTCAATTAAGAACAAGAGGAGTAAAACTCAACTCACAATGAATAAATTCATCAAATTTCATAAACTTCATAATCTGATTAAAATGAGGCTACATAGAGTATTTAAAGGAAACCCTAATGAAACCCTAGCCAAAATAAACCCCCATCTTCCAAAAGTACCCCTGGATGAACAGTGCCGCGGCTACAGTGCCGAGCTACAGTAACTCGGCTACAGTAACCCTAACCCTAGTTCAATAAAATAATAACTTTCCCAACATGCCCTTACATAGTTATAAACCCAATTATTCTAAGCAAATAAAATAGGTCATTGAAATTAATTAAATAAGTTGAAAGCCTTCAAGTGTCCAAAGCCTATAAGTTATGTTGTTGCCCTTTCCATAGCTTATGAATTGAATCAAAGCATAATCTTCATCGTTTAAGCCCTTGAACTTGTATTTGGCCCATCTGGAACGTGCAACATATCTTTAAGACTAGGCCCACCTTGGTTCCCATCA
>NW_023343323.1:0-209 GCF_001411555.2 Juglans regia | reverse complement strand
CAACATCAAACAAATTGAACCACACCCCAACCAAGCACAAGGCTAGCTGAGCGTGTGGAAGCATTGTGTGGTGTCGAGCCTGCCCCGCTAGGCATGGGAAATAACAGAAGAGAAAATAGTAACAATCGGGACAGTTGTTGAGGTCTCAACCCCTTGGGAGCCAAGCCAAACCAGCAAACAACCCATCGTCGGCCGAGAGCACGCGTAGG
>NW_023343321.1:0-209 GCF_001411555.2 Juglans regia | reverse complement strand
CAAGAACGAAAGTTGGGGGCTCGAAGACGATCAGATACCGTCCTAGTCTCAACCATAAACGATGCCGACCAGGGATCGGCGGATGTTGCTTTAAGGACTCCGCCTGCACCTTATGAGAAATCAAAGTCTTTGGGTTCCGGGGGGAGTATGGTCGCAAGGCTGAAACTTAAAGGAATTGACGGAAGGGCACCACCAGGAGTGGAGCCTGC
>NW_023343320.1:0-209 GCF_001411555.2 Juglans regia | reverse complement strand
GGACAAGGGGCAACGAGAGGGACAAATTCCATCTTTGTAGGTATGCAACACAGGAACCCTTCGGTAGCCCAACATGCTATTCACACGAGGAGCAAAAATGAGGACGAGCACGCCTAACAGTTCGATGCACAAGCACGGAGCCTGTCAAGACATACAACCTTGTCACCACTCACACGCCGTTACGTCCGCCAGACCACAACATCAAACAA
>NW_023343318.1:0-209 GCF_001411555.2 Juglans regia | reverse complement strand
TCAATGTTCCCAATACGGATTCGCAAATATTTTTTTCAATATGCATAACATCAAGGCTATGTCGCAATTTTAACTTCGACCAGTACGGGAGTTCGAAAAATATAATCTTCTTTGTCCAATTCAACTCATTCGTAGCTCGTTTTCTCTTTCGTTGTTTTTTACCAAATTCATTACAACCAACATCTATAAATTGTGCAAGTACATCTTCG
>NW_023343316.1:0-209 GCF_001411555.2 Juglans regia | reverse complement strand
CGTTCCCTTCCCGATCGAACAATGAACCCCGGCGCGGTCTGCGCCAAGGAACTTAAACAAGGAGTAACCACGGGCGCCCCGGAAACGGTGTGCGCGTTGTTGGTCACATCTTTACCATGATACATAACGACTCTCGGCAACGGATATCTCGGCTCTCGCATCGATGAAGAACGTAGCGAAATGCGATACTTGGTGTGAATTGCAGAATC
>NW_023343315.1:0-209 GCF_001411555.2 Juglans regia | reverse complement strand
AGCGGGAAATCTCCCGCACTAATTTAACTAACGTTCGAACGTTAACAGATTTGGTGTTCGAACGTATAGTATAAACGTCCGAACGTCTGAATAATCATACAGATCCCTTAATCGAGTGGGAAAATTCCCGCCTCTTAGTTTAACGTTCGAACGTACGATTCCTACTATACTAACTTATAGTATAATATATATACTACATTTTATATATC
>NW_023343314.1:0-201 GCF_001411555.2 Juglans regia | reverse complement strand
CTTCAAAGTTCTCATTTGAATATTTGCTACTACCACCAAGATCTGCACCGACGGCCGCTCCGCCCGGGCTCGCGCCCCAGGTTTTGCAGCGACCGCCGCGCCCTCCTACTCATCGGGGCCTGGCACTTGCCCCGACGGCCGGGTATAGGGCGCGCGCTTCAGCGCCATCCATTTTCGGGGCTAGTTGATTCGGCAGGTGAG
>NW_023343312.1:0-209 GCF_001411555.2 Juglans regia | reverse complement strand
AACCAAGCGCGATGACCAATTGTGCGAATCAACGGTTCCTCTCGTACTAGGTTGAATTACTATTGCGACACTGTCATCAGTAGGGTAAAACTAACCTGTCTCACCACGGTCTAAACCCAGCTCACGTTCCCTATTGGTGGGTGAACAATCCAACACTTGGTGAATTCTGCTTCACAATGATAGGAAGAGCCGACATCGAAGGATCAAAA
>NW_023343311.1:0-209 GCF_001411555.2 Juglans regia | reverse complement strand
ATGGTGGCTCCGTGCGGTGGACCTACGCGTGATCTTAGTGCTCGTGGTCGAGTTTGACCTGTGCTGGCCGTAGGTGGTGCACTGCAGAAGTGCACGGTGCGGGGTGAAGGTCAGTGTAGTTGTTGACGGAAGGGAGGAGTGCAGCTCTGCACGGGTTGCTGCGGCTGAGGCCGATGCTCAGGAGACCCCTGGTCCACATCAAAATGCTC
>NW_023343309.1:0-209 GCF_001411555.2 Juglans regia | reverse complement strand
ATTCTGGTACTTAGTTGACTAATCCGCTGCGTTGTTGTTGTACACCGTTGCATGTACACACACTTGGCACTTTCGTTGGGATGTGTGACCGTGTTGTCATCATCTCGGCGTCTCGATTCTCGTGTTTTCCTTACATGGGGGTCGGGGGCGCCACAGGTGGTATCAGAGCAGTTCGGCTCTGGGTAAAACCACATGTCCCATAGGTGCAG
>NW_023343307.1:0-209 GCF_001411555.2 Juglans regia | reverse complement strand
AGGCATGCTTAGAAAAATCATATCTTGAAGTAGGAGCAAGCCTCACAATTTTTCGACATCGGGATTTTTTTATTTAATTTTTTTGATTAAATAAATCCGAAAAACCAAAAAAAATCGAAAATAGGCAAAAATCGATAGGTGATGCTTGGAACACATCCAAGATGTATTGGAATGAATTTAGGAAACCAATTTGGGTGGTTTCAATTGTC
>NW_023343306.1:0-209 GCF_001411555.2 Juglans regia | reverse complement strand
CATCTTTGTAGGTATGCAACACAGGAACCCTTCGGTAGCCCAACATGCTATTCACACGAGGAGCAAAAATGAGGAGGAGCACGCCTAACAGTTCGATGCACAAGTACGGAGCCTGTCAAGACATACAACCTTGTCACCACTCACACGCCGTTACGTCCGCCAGACCACAACATCAAACAAATTGAACCACACCCCAACCAAGCACAAGG
>NW_023343304.1:0-247 GCF_001411555.2 Juglans regia | reverse complement strand
GGCAGCCCCGTGGCTTGCCTTGACAGCCCCGTGGCAAGCCCCATGGCATGCCTTGGCAGCCCCGTGGCAAGCCCCATGGCCTGCCTTGACAGCCCCGCTCGCACGCCCCATGGCTTGCCTTGACAGCCCCATGGCAAGCCCCATCGCCTGCCTTGACAGCCCCATGGCTTGCCTTGACAGCCCCGTGGCAAGCCCCATGGCATGCCTTGGCAGCCCCGCTCGCACGCCCCATGGCCTGCCTTGGCAG
>NW_023343303.1:0-209 GCF_001411555.2 Juglans regia | reverse complement strand
CGTCACCACCATTGTAGGCCTCTATCCTACAATCGAAAGTTGATAGGGCAGAAATTTGAATGATGCGTCGCCGGCACGATGGCCGTGCGATCCGTCGAGTTATCTTGAATCATCAGAGCAACGGGCAAAGCCCGCGTCGACCTTTTATCTAATAAATGCATCCCTTCCAGAAGTCGGGGTTTGTTGCACGTATTAGCTCTAGAATTACT
>NW_023343301.1:0-209 GCF_001411555.2 Juglans regia | reverse complement strand
TATTGTGTTGGCCTTCGGGATCGGAGTAATGATTAACAGGAACAGTCGGGGGCATTCGTATTTCATAGTCAGAGGTGAAATTCTTGGATTTATGAAAGACGAACGACTGCGAAAGCATTTGCCAAGGATGTTTTCATTAATCAAGAACGAAAGTTGGGGGCTCGAAGACGATCAGATACCGTCCTAGTCTCAACCATAAACGATGCCGA
>NW_023343299.1:0-209 GCF_001411555.2 Juglans regia | reverse complement strand
CCATGGCGGTTGGGCCTATTTGTTTGGATGCCTCCTTTGCAACATGCTTGTGCACGGCGGATGGTGTTATGGCACCCAGTGCTACGCACATTGTTGCTCTCGGGAGTATCCGGATGATGCTGGCCTCGCTTCCATGGGGTTTGACGGGCATCTCCATTTTTCATTTTACATTTGGTTGGCCGCATGGTGGCCGGGCCTGTGTGTTTGTT
>NW_023343298.1:0-209 GCF_001411555.2 Juglans regia | reverse complement strand
ATTCCGGCCGATATTTCGGCCTGTATTTTTTTTTTTTTTTTTCATTTTTTCAAACTACAAATTTATTTTTTAACCCATAATTTAGACTAAACTATTTATAATTTTTATATATATGTATTTATATATAGACTATTATTTTGAAATATAATTTTTATATATATTTATATATATAATTTATTTATATATCGAATATCCCGAAACGTTATCTC
>NW_023343296.1:0-209 GCF_001411555.2 Juglans regia | reverse complement strand
TGCTGTGTCTCACGTAGTGTATGCTCCACAGTTGTTGTGGCCCCATACTTCATGCTCCACAGTTGTTGTGGCCCCATGACTTATCTGTTTGTGCCACACTTGCTATGGACACACATAACATAATGTGTGGCACCATCGGCGTTAGTGCCTGGCGCGCTCCGGTGACCAGCTAATTAGGTCCCATTCGCAACCTGTTGACTGTACTTCGT
>NW_023343295.1:0-209 GCF_001411555.2 Juglans regia | reverse complement strand
AACACCGTAGATCACACAAACTCTACAAAAGCAATCTTCCTTGTTGCCTCAAAAGATTGCAATACAACACTCACAACATGGCCCCCCAATGTTGCCACCCGACGGGCATGAACGGGGGCGAACACTTGTCTCGTGCTTTTGGACAATTGAAACCACCCAAATTGGTTTCCTAAATTCATTCCAATACATCTTGGATGTGTTCCAAGCAT
>NW_023343294.1:0-209 GCF_001411555.2 Juglans regia | reverse complement strand
ACCATGTCAAGCACACAAAGGTCCGACGAAGAACACCGTAGATCACACAAACTCTACAAAAGCAATCTTCCTTGTTGCCTCAAAAGATTGCAATACAACACTCAAAACATGGCCCCCCAATGTTGCCACCCGACGTGCATGAACGGGGGCGAACACTTGTCTCGTGCTTTTGGACAATTGAAACCACCCAAATTGGTTTCCTAAATTCA
>NW_023343293.1:0-267 GCF_001411555.2 Juglans regia | reverse complement strand
TCGCGTAGCCATG
Organism: Juglans regia; assembly: GCF_001411555.2. Classification (NCBI taxonomy): domain Eukaryota; kingdom Viridiplantae; phylum Streptophyta; class Magnoliopsida; order Fagales; family Juglandaceae; genus Juglans; species Juglans regia. The sequence continues at coordinate 254 of NW_023343293.1, read as the reverse complement.
GGTTTGGATCAGATCTCCGTTTGGATTGGGATCGGAAGGACGCTAGTATGTCGCTCAAGGATTATATGAATTTTAAGTAATTAGTTTGATGGGTGCGATCATACCAGCACTAATGCAGCGGATCCCATCAGAACTCCGCAGTTAAGCGTGCTTGGGCGAGAGTAGTACTAGGATGGGTGACCTCCTGGGAAGTCCTCGTGTTGCACCCCTCGTTTTTGTTTTTTCCGCCTTGCGAGATAAATTGACAAGAAGGA
>NW_023343290.1:0-209 GCF_001411555.2 Juglans regia | reverse complement strand
TTGGATTTGGGCTTGATAGCAACCCAAACCCTCTTTAAACCCCAAATTTTAGGCCCATTCGGTTTAGGCCCATTAAGGCCCACGAATTTGGTCACCATAGGATTTCTTCATGGCTAAGTTTTGTACCCCCACTTGGCTGGCCAGATCTGTACAAGAAGAGCCTAGAAGGTTCTTGAAAGACAAAGCAAAAGGGCCACCTCACTCTTTCA
>NW_023343288.1:0-209 GCF_001411555.2 Juglans regia | reverse complement strand
TTATTTATATATTATAGTGATTTTATTTTTTATTTATATATAATAGTGATAAATATTTCTTATTTATATATTATAGTGATTTTTTATTATTTATATATTATAATTATTTTTTTATTTATATTTAATAGTGATAAATATTATAGTGATTTTATTTTTTATTTATATGTAATAGTGATAAATATTTTTTATTTATATATTATAGTGATTTT
>NW_023343287.1:0-209 GCF_001411555.2 Juglans regia | reverse complement strand
AGGTAGCATTCATTCTCGATGCCGGCACCGCACGTAAACCTACCACTCCGGAAGGAGGATAGGATCAAGACGCGAGCACGACAATCGTTCGTGTCAAACGAGAATGCTCGGTTTGGGATAAAGAGGCCGGAGACCCCCCACACCAACACAATGTTCCGCATCCAAGAGCACGAGAACGCCCACATGGTCCATGACAACCAACGTAAACT
>NW_023343285.1:0-209 GCF_001411555.2 Juglans regia | reverse complement strand
GATGAAGGATTGCAACCACAATGAGTATATCTCATTTCAGTCAGTCAGATTCCATGGCATCAAGGCCCTGAATGCACAGCATTTTCCTCATCATATTCAGTCTACTTATCTCTTCAAGAAAATAATGAAAGCCATCTATTGGCATAATGCAAACAAACAAAATCGGATGCTTACCAGGGTAGAGTCTTGGTATGATTTCATATCTTATT
>NW_023343283.1:0-209 GCF_001411555.2 Juglans regia | reverse complement strand
AGACTAAACCAGATTTTAAGGAGGTTTTGGTGGGGTTTCAATGAAGATTCTTCAAAAATTCAATGGGTCAAATGGGAGCAACTTAGTGGCAGGAAGGATAATGGGGGGTTGGGGTTTCGAGGGCTAAAATGTTTTAATATTGCCTTACTCTCCAAGCAGGGATGGAGGATACTCCAAAATCCTACATCCCTAGTGGCACAAATCCTAAA
>NW_023343282.1:0-224 GCF_001411555.2 Juglans regia | reverse complement strand
TCCCAAACCGAGCGTTCTCGTTTGACACGAACGATTGTCGTGCTCGCGTCTTGATCCTATCCTCCTTCCGGAGAGGTAGGTTTACGTGCGGTGCCGGCATCGAGAATGAATGCTACCTGGTTGATCCTGCCAGTAGTCATATGCTTGTCTCAAAGATTAAGCCATGCATGTGTAAGTATGAACTAATTCAGACTGTGAAACTGCGAATGGCTCATTAAATCAGT
>NW_023343281.1:0-209 GCF_001411555.2 Juglans regia | reverse complement strand
GCACGTCGAGCGAACCTCTCTGTATGGCTTCTGCTCGAGCGCACGTCGAGCGCACGTCGAGCGAACCCATCTGGATGGGTTCGTCTGAGTCAAGCGCACATCAATCGAACCTCAATGTAATAATACATCGATACATGTATTATTATGATACAATAATACATGTCCTATTGTATAATACAATAGCCTAGTTTATTTTTAAACTAATTTTT
>NW_023343280.1:0-209 GCF_001411555.2 Juglans regia | reverse complement strand
AGAGTTCAATCTCCATCACTCTTTTGATCACAACCATATGGATTAATATTGTGATCTCAGTTGTTTAGTATGTCATTATGTATGAAGTATGTTTTAAGTATTTTGGATATTTCGGTTTGGTGCATAGTATTGCTAAAAAGAAAAATTATCCGCTGCGAATATTGCATAATGCTAGATGCATGTTAGGAATATTGCATCTTATATGTCAT
>NW_023343277.1:0-209 GCF_001411555.2 Juglans regia | reverse complement strand
CCCTGCCCTTTGTACACACCGCCCGTCGCTCCTACCGATTGAATGGTCCGGTGAAGTGTTCGGATCGAGGCGATGTGGGCGGTTCGCTGCCGGCAACGTCGCGAGTAGTCCACTGAACCTTATCATTTAGAGGAAGGAGAAGTCGTAACAAGGTTTCCGTAGGTGAACCTGCGGAAGGATCATTGTCGATACCTGCCCAGCAGAACGAC
>NW_023343275.1:0-209 GCF_001411555.2 Juglans regia | reverse complement strand
CTATTGGGTGCAGCCAATGGCAGTGGATGGTCTGCCATGTGGGGGAGGAAACTTCTCCAAGAAACTTTGCCAAGGTGGCCAATTTCGTGGGCCTTGGTGGGCCCTACCAAGTGGGCTTCAATTTGGGGTTTAAAGGGGGTTTGGTTAGGGTTTGAGATGCTATCAAGCCCAAAATCAATTTTTCTTGGCCCAATCAAATTCCCAAGGTT
>NW_023343274.1:0-209 GCF_001411555.2 Juglans regia | reverse complement strand
CAGTTCGATGCACAAGCACGGAGCCTGTCAAGACATACAACCTTGTCACCACTCACACGCCGTTACGTCCGCCAGACCACAACATCAAACAAATTGAACCACACGCCAACCAAGCACAAGGCTAGCTGAGCGTGTGGAAGCATTGTGTGGTGTCGAGCCTGCCCCGCTAGGCATGGGAAATAAGAGAAGAGAAAATAGTAACAATCGGG
>NW_023343273.1:0-209 GCF_001411555.2 Juglans regia | reverse complement strand
CCCAGCAGAACGACCTGTGAACATGTAATAACCTTCTGGGTGGGGGTGTAATGCCCCCTCCCAAAAAACGGTTGGGAGGGCACGTTGAGATATGCCCACCGCTCGTCGTGTGTGGTTGGTCAATCTTCTCGTTCCCTTCCCGATCGAACAATGAACCCCGGCGCGGTCTGCGCCAAGGAACTTAAACAAGGAGTAACCACGGGCGCCCC
>NW_023343271.1:0-243 GCF_001411555.2 Juglans regia | reverse complement strand
CAAACAAATAGGCCCACCCGCCATGGGGTAGACTAGAGCACACGAGGGCTAGCCAACGTGAGAAAGCCCCTAGCACGACCGATTGCCCCCATCACCAAGCCCATGCGTGGCACTAGGTGCCACCAAATCCGTCCCTAAAGCACAAGCTTGTTGCTAGAAAGCAATCGAGAATGTAGGAATCACCCCCACGAAAACGAGCCCAAAAAACGGTCGTCGGGACATGGTCGGCCGGCGGCGGCCGCC
>NW_023343270.1:0-209 GCF_001411555.2 Juglans regia | reverse complement strand
CCACATCACCTTCCACGATTTCCTGGCCGAGGTTACCAACAAGGACTTGTCCAAAATCGGTGCACGACGTGCTCCCGCAAAGGGTGTTGGTCGAGTAAGACAGCCGGACGGTGCCCACGGGCCATGCCTTGACAGCCCCGCTCGCACGCCCCATGGCTTGCCTTGACAGCCCCGTGGCTTGCCTTGGCAGCCCCGCTGGAAGCCCCATG
>NW_023343268.1:0-209 GCF_001411555.2 Juglans regia | reverse complement strand
ACGAGGATCCATTGGAGGGCAAGTCTGGTGCCAGCAGCCGCGGTAATTCCAGCTCCAATAGCGTATATTTAAGTTGTTGCAGTTAAAAAGCTCGTAGTTGGATCCTGGGTTGGGCAGAGCGGTCCGCCCCTGGTGTGCACCGGTCTGCTCGTCCCTTCTACCGGCGATGCGCTCCTGGCCTTAACTGGCCGGGTCGTGCCTCCGGTGCT
>NW_023343267.1:0-209 GCF_001411555.2 Juglans regia | reverse complement strand
CACACCTCAAGGATGCCATGCACGAGGATCGAACCCCCACGAAGATCAACGCATCAAGAAGGAAACCGTATCAAGGTTCAACCCCATGGGAACAAGGCCATCAATGTCCGGAAGCCACCTCAATGAAGCATGTGCGTAGCACTGGGTGCCATAACACCATCCGCCGTGCACATCTACGTCAAAGAGGAAGCAAACAAACACACAGGCCC
>NW_023343266.1:0-209 GCF_001411555.2 Juglans regia | reverse complement strand
AGGTTCTTGAAAGACATAGCTAAAGGGCCACCTCACTCATTCACTCTTACACTCCACCTTAAGAAAAGATCTTGGTCTGATTTTTATGAGAAGAAAAGGCCAACCCTCAACCATTCCTTCAGTCCTATCACTTTACATAGCTTGTGTAAGAAGCTCTTCAGTCCACTTCCCACGAAAAAGCAACTCTCCTTTACACTTTTCCTTCATAG
>NW_023343265.1:0-209 GCF_001411555.2 Juglans regia | reverse complement strand
ACAAATATTAAAAATAAAATACAAAAATTGATAGAACGTAGTAAACAACAGTCAGATGATAACGTTATCCGCAAAAGTCGAACTCCGTACTTCCTCAGTCAAGGCATCAACCTTGTCGTTGAGGATAGTTACACGATGGGTGAGTTCGGCAACAGACGCCGATATAGCCTCGAGCGATCGATCGATCTTATGATCAATATGCGCAGTCA
>NW_023343263.1:0-209 GCF_001411555.2 Juglans regia | reverse complement strand
AACTGTTTTTCCTCTTCCAGTTTCTAAGTTTCTAGACCTAAGAAAATATTTCGCCAAAACTTTTAATCATGCAACAAATCCTCAACCAATAATCATATACACATATTAACAGTACTCCATAAAAATTTCGGACCAAGATCTATTCATTAGCTTGGTCAAAAACTCCAAAATATAACACACTCTCCAGTTTATCGCCCAGAATGACCTTT
>NW_023343261.1:0-209 GCF_001411555.2 Juglans regia | reverse complement strand
GTCCGCCCCTGGTGTGCACCGGTCTGCTCGTCCCTTCTACCGGCGATGCGCTCCTGGCCTTAACTGGCCGGGTCGTGCCTCCGGTGCTGTTACTTTGAAGAAATCAGAGTGCTCAAAGCAAGCCTACGCTCTGTATACATTAGCATGGGATAACATCATAGGATTTCGGTCCTATTGTGTTGGCCTTCGGGATCGGAGTAATGATTAAC
>NW_023343260.1:0-282 GCF_001411555.2 Juglans regia | reverse complement strand
GCTAAGAAGCACCAAACACCATGCCACACTCACACCTCAAGGATGCCATGCACGAGGATCGAACCCCCACGAAGATCAACGCATCAAGAAGGAAACCGTATCAAGGTTCAACCCCATGGGAACAAGGCCATCAAGGTCCGGAAGCCTCCTCAATGAAGCATGTGCGTAGCACTGGGTGCCATAACACCATCCGCCGTGCACATCTACGTCAAAGAGGAAGCAAACAAACACACAGGCCCGGCCACCATGCGGCCAACCAAATGTAAAATGAAAAATGGAGAT
>NW_023343258.1:0-209 GCF_001411555.2 Juglans regia | reverse complement strand
AAGCACGGAGCCTGTCAAGACATACAACCTTGTCACCACTCACACGCCGTTACGTCCGCCAGACCACAACATCAAACAAATTGAACCACACCCCAACCAAGCACGAGGCTAGCTGAGCGTGTGGAAGCATTGTGTGGTGTCGAGCCTGCCCCGCTAGGCATGGGAAATAAGAGAAGAGAAAATAGTAACAATCGGGACAGTTGTTGAGG
>NW_023343257.1:0-209 GCF_001411555.2 Juglans regia | reverse complement strand
CAACCGTTTTTTGGGAGGGGGCATTACACCCCCACCCAGAAGGTTATTACATGTTCACAGGTCGTTCTGCTGGGCAGGTATCGACAATGATCCTTCCGCAGGTTGACCTACGGAAACCTTGTTACGACTTCTCCTTCCTCTAAATGATAAGGTTCAGTGGACTTCTCGCGACGTTGCCGGCAGCGAACCGCCCACATCGCCTCGATCCG
>NW_023343254.1:0-209 GCF_001411555.2 Juglans regia | reverse complement strand
GTTTAGAGGCCAACTTTAGGGTTTTGGGGAAACCGTTTAGGGTTTCGATTTCAACAAAACTTTTGGGCTTTCAATTGGATTCCCACCATTTAGGGTTTCACTAGAATTGAAAACCTCTTTGGTCTGGCACAATTTGGTTGAGCAGATGAAACAAGGTTTTGCTTAAGTGGCATGATCTCACACCTTGATTCCTTCAAATCCAACAAACA
>NW_023343253.1:0-209 GCF_001411555.2 Juglans regia | reverse complement strand
TGTCCCGATTGTTACTATTTTCTCTTCTCTTATTTCCCATGCCTAGCGGGGCAGGCTCGACACCACACAATGCTTCCACACGCTCAGCTAGCCTTGTGCTTGGTCGGGGTGTGGTTCAATTTGTTTGATGTTGTGGTCTGGCGGACGTAACGGCGTGTGAGTGGTGACAAGGTTGTATGTCTTGACAGGCTCCGTGCTTGTGCATCGAA
>NW_023343251.1:0-209 GCF_001411555.2 Juglans regia | reverse complement strand
ATAAACTTAGTACTAAAAATTCCTAAATATTCATATTAACCTTTAGTGAAAATATTTTACCGAAATTTAACCTCGAAGTGCCCCTAAAAATAATTTCACAATTTTCAACAGACGTTTCGTCCGGAATTATGAAAATAGGATATTGTGCCATAAAATCCTAAATAATCCACTGAGTGTAATGGCGTAGACCATAATGCATTCTGACACTT
>NW_023343250.1:0-209 GCF_001411555.2 Juglans regia | reverse complement strand
TAAGCTTCAGTTTCAGTTTAAGTTATGCCAGTTATGTTATGTTGTATGTCAAGTTATGCTATGATTACTTACGATTTGATTATGCATTCATGCTTTTACTGCCACGCATGCATCATTAACCTGTGTGGAAGTTTCCTGTTAACTTGCTGAGATTTGTAATCAAATCTCACTGTGGTAGTCCCAACTACCATTCCCCCCGAATGGTAGAT
>NW_023343248.1:0-209 GCF_001411555.2 Juglans regia | reverse complement strand
CTGTCAATGTAGTGTGCTGTGATATACATGTAGCAGACGTTCTGTATGGAAGTCCATGTGTCAGTCGTAAAAGACACTCTCTGGCCAGTGGTAATAAACATCTTTCTCATCTCCTCCTTGTCCTTCGCATGCCTCTTCATACAATCTCGCATCACTGTATACCGTGATGGAATGGGAAATCGTGGCTCAACAAAATTTAGAAACTTTCG
>NW_023343247.1:0-209 GCF_001411555.2 Juglans regia | reverse complement strand
CAAGGCACGCCGCGACACACCCGTGGTGCTTTGCCTACCATGTCAAGCACACAAAGGTCCGACGAAGAACACCGTAGATCACACAAACTCTACAAAAGCAATCTACCTTGTTGCCTCAAAAGATTGCAATACAACACTCACAACATGGCCCCCCAATGTTGCCACCCGACGTGCATGAACGGGGGCGAACACTTGTCTCGTGCTTTTGG
>NW_023343245.1:0-209 GCF_001411555.2 Juglans regia | reverse complement strand
CACTTTGCGCTGAATCGGTTTTGTACAAAGCTTGGGCAAAGTGGTAAAAATAAGAGTTGCTCCAATTCCCCCCGTGTTGGGGCATACTTACCCAATCGTCATGGAAGTACCATAGGATGCCCGCGAACAAAAGACTCTAACCTCTTATTTTTGTCACTCTGCGCTCAATTGGTTTTCTACAAAGCTTGGGCAAAGTGCTAAAAATAGGA
>NW_023343243.1:0-209 GCF_001411555.2 Juglans regia | reverse complement strand
CCAGCCAGCACCCAAAGATGAGCACCGACAAGGACAAGGGGCAACGAGAGGGACAAATTCCATCTTTGTAGGTATGCAACACAGGAACCCTTCGGTAGCCCAACGTGCTATTCACACGAGGAGCAAAAATGAGGAGGAGCACGCCTAACAGTTCGATGCACAAGCACGGAGCCTGTCAAGACATACAACCTTGTCACCACTCACACGCC
>NW_023343242.1:0-209 GCF_001411555.2 Juglans regia | reverse complement strand
AGCATTGTGTGGTGTCGAGCCTGCCCCGCTAGGCATGGGAAATAAGAGAAGAGAAAATAGTAACAATCGGGACAGTTGTTGAGGTCTCAACCCCTTGGGAGCCACGCCAAACCAGCAAACAACCCATCGTCGGCCGAGAGCACGCGTAGGAATCTAGTGCTAAGAAGCACCAAACACCATGCCACACTCACACCTCAAGGATGCCATGC
>NW_023343241.1:0-209 GCF_001411555.2 Juglans regia | reverse complement strand
ACTAGGCAAACATACGTCAAGTCCGTTAGGATTAAGACTCGCCTTAGCACAAAAACTCACTTTTCTCTTTGTTTTTCTCTCACTTTCTTCACACTCTCTTTTCTCTCCACTCTGTTTTTCTTTTTCTCTCTCTTTTTCATAATTACTTTTCAACTCATTCTCTCTTTTGCTTAAGGTTTTAGTCTCACCCTCTTCTTTTTTCTCTCTCA
>NW_023343240.1:0-209 GCF_001411555.2 Juglans regia | reverse complement strand
AGATACCATCAAACAAACTATAACTGATTTAATGAGCCATTCGCAGTTTCACAGTCTGAATTAGTTCATACTTACACATGCATGGCTTAATCTTTGAGACAAGCGTATGACTACTGGCAGGATCAACCAGGTAGCATTCATTCTCGATGCCGGCACCGCACGTAAACCTACCACTCCGGAAGGAGGATAGGATCAAGACGCGAGCACGA
>NW_023343239.1:0-209 GCF_001411555.2 Juglans regia | reverse complement strand
AGAAATCAAAGTCTTTGGGTTCCGGGGGGAGTATGGTCGCAAGGCTGAAACTTAAAGGAATTGACGGAAGGGCACCACCAGGAGTGGAGCCTGCGGCTTAATTTAACTCAACACGGGGAAACTTACCAGGTCCAGACATAGTAAGGATTGACAGACTGAGAGCTCTTTCTTGATTCTATGGGTGGTGGTGCATGGCCGTTCTTAGTTGG
>NW_023343238.1:0-255 GCF_001411555.2 Juglans regia | reverse complement strand
TGGGGTAGACTAGAGCACACGAGGGCTAGCCAACGTGAGAAAGCCCCTAGCACGACCGATTGCCCCCATCAACAAGCCCATGCGTGGCACTAGGTGCCACCAAATCCGTCCCTAAAGCACAAGCTTGTTGCTAGAAAGCAATCGAGAATGGAGGAATCACCCCCACGAAAACGAGCCCAAAAAACGGTCGTCGGGACATGGTCGGCCGGCGGCGGCCGCCGCCACAACCACCGCCGGCGGCGGTGGAGACGATAC
>NW_023343237.1:0-209 GCF_001411555.2 Juglans regia | reverse complement strand
TCCCGCATCGCCAGTTCTGCTTACCAAAAATGGCCCACTTGGAGCTCTCGATTCCTTGGCACGACTCAACAAAGCAGCCGTGCCGTCCTACCTATTTAAAGTTTCAGAATAGGTCGAGGGCGTTGCGCCCCCGATGCCTCTAATCATTGGCTTTACCCGATAGAACTCGCCCGTGGGCTCCAGCTATCCTGAGGGAAACTTCGGAGGGA
>NW_023343234.1:0-209 GCF_001411555.2 Juglans regia | reverse complement strand
CATGCGCGGCACTAGGTGCCACCAAATCCGTCCCTAAAGCACAAGCTTGTTGCTAGAAAGCAAGCGAGAATGTAGGAATCGCCCCCACGAAAGCGAGCCCAAAATACGGTCGTCGCCCGTCAAACCCCATGGAAGCGAGGCCAGCATCATCCGGATACCCCCGAGAGCAACAATGTGCGTAGCACTGGGTGCCATAACACCATCCGCCG
>NW_023343233.1:0-209 GCF_001411555.2 Juglans regia | reverse complement strand
GCATCTCCATTTTTCATTTTACATTTGGTTGGCCGCATGGTGGCCGGGCCTGTGTGTTTGTTTGCTTCCTCTTTGACGTAGATGTGCACGGCGGATGGTGTTATCGCACCCAGTGCTACGCACATGCTTCATTGAGGTGGCTTCCGGACCTTGATGGCCTTGTTCCCATGGGGTTGAACCTTGATACGGTTTCCTTCTTGATGCGTTGA
>NW_023343232.1:0-209 GCF_001411555.2 Juglans regia | reverse complement strand
GATACTTGGTGTGAATTGCAGAATCCCGCGAATCATCGAGTCTTTGAACGCAAGTTGCGCCCGAAGCCATTCGGCCGAGGGCACGTCTGCCTGGGTGTCACGCAACGTTGCCCCAACCCCAAACACTTCTTATGATGTGTGGGGTGCGGGGAAGACATTGGCCTCCCGTGTGCTTCTGCTCGCGGTTAGCCTAAAAGTGAGTCCTAGGC
>NW_023343231.1:0-209 GCF_001411555.2 Juglans regia | reverse complement strand
CATTAGTGCTGGTATGATCGCACCCATCAAACTAATTACTTAAAATTCATATAATCCTTGAGCGACATACTAGCGTCCTTCCGATCCCAATCCAAACGGAGATGGGATCCAAACCCATGGCTACGCGATGGGCAGGGCGAGATTTCCCGAAAAATCCACTCCCGAGTGCTCCTTCTTGTCAATTTATCTCGCAAGGCAGAAAAAACAAA
>NW_023343230.1:0-209 GCF_001411555.2 Juglans regia | reverse complement strand
TTGAAAATTACACAAATTTAAAATTTTATAGAAAAGAATGATGGTACGAATTTGTATAATTTGATTAATTTCAGTTGGATAATAAATTATAAACTTTTGAGAGAGGATGGATAAGTACTAATAGAAATTATAGAATAAAGAGTACTTATCCCACGTCTTTGCTCGGGATATAAGTACATAAATATAACTATATAAATAGTTTAAAAAGT
>NW_023343228.1:0-209 GCF_001411555.2 Juglans regia | reverse complement strand
ATGCGGAACATTGTGTTGGTGTGGGGGGTCTCCGGCCTCTTTATCCCAAACCGAGCGTTCTCGTTTGACACGAACGATTGTCGTGCTCGCGTCTTGATCCTATCGTCCTTCCGGAGTGGTAGGTTTACGTGCGGTGCCGGCATCGAGAATGAATGCTACCTGGTTGATCCTGCCAGTAGTCATATGCTTGTCTCAAAGATTAAGCCATG
>NW_023343227.1:0-209 GCF_001411555.2 Juglans regia | reverse complement strand
CGGTGTTCTTCGTCGGCCTTTGTGTGCTTGACATGGTAGGCAAAGCACCGCGGGTGTGTCGCGGCGTGCCTTGGGGCAGGCCATGGGCCAAGCCATGGGGAGCCATGGGGCTTGCCACGGGGCTGTCAAGGCAAGCCATGGGGCTGCCATGGCAAGCCATGGGGCGTGCCGGCGGGGCTGTCAAGGCATGCCATGGGGCAAGCCACGGG
>NW_023343226.1:0-209 GCF_001411555.2 Juglans regia | reverse complement strand
GAAAAAATGGTAATTAAAAAATTATAGAATTCATTTATTTTCCTGATATTCTTTCTGATAAGTACTAACATTATCTTTTTAAAATTGCTAATATTGTCGCTTTGCTAGAAACGTGATGATCCTGAAAACTTTTCCCTCATTCATATCTATGCTGCTGCTCACACTAATGAGCATAGTGAGTGGATGGATCCTGTCGCTGCAGATAATTA
>NW_023343225.1:0-209 GCF_001411555.2 Juglans regia | reverse complement strand
CCCCGTCGCGTATTTAAGTCGTCTGCAAAGGATTCTACCCGCCGCTCGGTGAGAATTGTACTTCAAGGCGGCCCGCACGGCTCATCCGCCGCGAGGGCTTCACCGACGACACGTGCCTCTGGGGGCCCTAAGGCCCCTACTGCAGGTCGGCAATCGGGCGACGGGCGCACGCGTCGCTTCTAGCCCGGATTCTGACTTAGAGGCGTTCA
>NW_023343223.1:0-209 GCF_001411555.2 Juglans regia | reverse complement strand
ATTGGATTGGTTATTGGTTATTGATGGATTTTGGATTGGTTGGTTCATGTGCATTTCATTATTTCATGCATGTTCATGTTTGTAAAGGAAAACTGGGTTTTCGTATATTGCATTCATGTTCATGTGTTTATGAAAACTGGGTTTTCATGTGAATGATTTGTTGGGTGCGTGTGTATCATGAACCCCAAGCCGAGATGGGGCATTATCTC
>NW_023343222.1:0-209 GCF_001411555.2 Juglans regia | reverse complement strand
GCAGATACCATCAAACAAACTATAACTGATTTAATGAGCCATTCGCAGTTTCACAGTCTGAATTAGTTCATACTTACACATGCATGGCTTAATCTTTGAGACAACCATATGACTACTGGCAGGATCAACCAGGTAGCATTCATTCTCGATGCCGGCACCGCACGTAAACCTACCACTCCGGAAGGAGGATAGGATCAAGACGCGAGCAC
>NW_023343220.1:0-209 GCF_001411555.2 Juglans regia | reverse complement strand
CCTATTTGTTTGGATGCCTCCTTTGCAACATGCTTGTGCACGGCGGATGGTGTTATGGCACCCAGTGCTACGCACATTGTTGCTCTCGGGGGTATCCGGATGATCCTGGCCTCGCTTCCATGGGGTTTGACGGGCATCTCCATTTTTCATTTTACATTTGGTTGGCCGCATGGTGGCCGGGCCTGTGTGTTTGTTTGCTTCCTCTTTGA
>NW_023343219.1:0-209 GCF_001411555.2 Juglans regia | reverse complement strand
ATAAACGTGTTTGTTTTTTGAAAAGAAATGAGCTGAAAACAACCTCAGATGTTTATTCTGCATATGCATAAATTCAATATAAGAGAAAGTGTTTTCTGTCATGATTGGTGTAGACATGAGCTAGTTTTGTGCACTTTGTTTCTGAACTATGTAAAAGAACGAATAAGGAATTCTAAAAATTTTGTTATGAACAAATGAGAATATTTTGT
>NW_023343218.1:0-209 GCF_001411555.2 Juglans regia | reverse complement strand
CAGGCCCGGCCACCATGCGGCCAACCAAATGTAAAATGAAAAATGGAGATGCCCGTCAAACCCCATGGAAGCGAGGCCAGCATCATCCGGATACCCCCGAGAGCGACAATGTGCGTAGCACTGGGTGCCATAACACCATCCGCCGTGCACAAGCATGTTGCAAAGGAGGCATCCAAACAAATAGGCCCAACCGCCATGGGGTAGACTAG
>NW_023343216.1:0-287 GCF_001411555.2 Juglans regia | reverse complement strand
TTAGTTTGATGGGTGCGATCATACCAGCACTAATGCACCAGATCCCATCAGAACTCCGCTGTTAAGCGTGCTTGGGCGAGAGTAGTACTAGGATGGGTGACCTCCTGGGAAGTCCTCGTGTTGCACCCCTCGTTTTTGTTCTTTCCGCCTTGCGAGATAAATTGACAAGAAGGAGCACTCGGGAGTGGATTTTTGGGAAAATCTCGCCCTGCCCATCGCGTAGCCATGGGTTTGGATCAGATCTCCGTTTGGATTGGGATCGGAAGGACGCTAGTATGTCGCTCAAG
>NW_023343215.1:0-21143 GCF_001411555.2 Juglans regia | reverse complement strand
CGTTTGTGCATGCCGCTTGTCCCTAGTAAAACTAATTAGTATTAGTAGTGGACTCAATAAAGTTTGGCCAAAATTTGATTAGAGAATTCACTTTTATAAATTTAACTAGCTACTTTTCAACAACATCAAATAACAAACTCTCTAAATCTATCATTATTATATTAAAATATTGATTTTGACCATTTCATTTATTTTAATTATAATTATAATTTAAATTTAAATATTTATTCATTATTAGAGAAGTACACATTAATTTTCTAATGTTGATATTATTCCTAACGGATATAATTTTCTAACGGTCTTTTTTTTACAACGGTCATATTCTTTCAACTAATATATTTTTCCAACGGTTATATTTTTCCAATGCTCATATATTCCAAACGGATATATTTTTTTTGCAGTATTTTTGCCAACAGCTTTATTTTCAATGGCTATATTTCTCCAACCAATAAATTTTTTTAATGACTATATTTCTCAAACGGTCATTTTTCCGACAGTTATATTTTTCTAACGGATATATTTTTTACTGCCTTATTTTCTTCAACGACTATATTTTTAACAATTATATTTATCCAACGGATATATTTTTTTAACGGCTATATCGGTTATATTTTTTCATTATAAACATAACATTTCCTCAACAATATCATTCACTTCAACTCAAGTGTCTTTGTGAAACCTTTTATTTTCATTTTCTCTCAATGGATCGTTCATTTTTTTACAAAATGACACTTATCGATTCAGATTCTGACGAATAATTTGAGAAAGCAAGACAACTTGTTTTGGAAGAAAATGATCAAGCTCACGTGTTTCTTCTAAACAATCACTTAGATTCATCAGGCGCGATCGATTGCAAGCCCACCAAAATTTGTTTCGCGACTATTTTGCTGATCCTCCAATCTATCCTCACAAATACTTTCGAATGAGTCATTCTCTATTTCTTAATATCCAAGCTACGGTTGAAGTCCATAAATCTTATTTTGTCCAAAGACAAGATAGAGCCGGAAGACTTGATTTTTCTTCCATTCAAAAAATAACAACTGCTCTGAGGATGCTTGCATATGGTTTCACGGCTGATTTTATTGATGAATATTTGAATATTAGAGAGACTACCGCAATAAGAAAGCCTAAAAAGTTTTGTCAAAATAGTTGTTTCAATTTTTTCTGAAGAGTACTTAAAAAAACCCAACAATGATGAAATTGTTAGATTGCTCGCAGTTGGTGAGAACCGTGGATTTCCTTATATGTTAGGGAGTATCGATTGTATGCACTGGAAGTAGAAGAACCACCAAATTGCTTAGAATGATATGTACTATGATTATATCTAAGAATCGACAATTATTTTAGAAGTATTGGCTTCTTACGATCTATGGATTTGGCATAATTGTTTTGGATTATCGGGATCTCATAATGATATAAATGTATTTGATAGATCATTTATATTTTCTGACATTGCTTAAAAGCGTACTCCGACTTACTCCTACACCATTAATGGTCATAACTATGCAACAAGGTACTATCTTGCTGATGAAATTTATCTGCAATGGGGAACATTTGTTAAAATCATCTTAGCTCTCCAAGGAAACAAGAAAAAATACTTTGCTGCAGCCCAAGAGTCAGCAAGAAAGGATGTGGAGAGTGCTTTTGGTGTGCTTCAAGCACGATTTGCTATAATTCGTGGACCTGTATGATTTTTTCACATTGAAACACTCAACAATATTATTATGGCATGTATGTTACATAATATGATCATTGAAGATGAACGGGTTGACAACGGAGAAGAAGAGTTCGAATATGAATAGTTGGTAGAAAGCACACATGATCTAGTGTCAAGATGTCCTACACCTAAATTTAGGGAGTTCATTCAACGTCATCATGCTTTTAGGGATAAGAAAATTCATTGTCAACTCCTAGCAGACCTCATCGAGCACTTATGGCAACAATATAGTGTTGCATAATACTTTATGGTTGTATTATTTTTTTATGGTTATATTGCTGTATTATTTTTTTATGGTGTATGGTTGCATTAAAGTTTATAGTTGTATTAAAGTTACGGAAAAGTCTTCTTGCAAGAGAGTTTGTGCACCAAATCGCACACCAATGTTGACATATAAGACATTCATTTAATGAAACAGTGCAAATTGAATATAGAAATGATTTTCGTAAGACTTCTTCTTCTTTTAAAATTTTTCTTCTTTTATTTTTCTTTTCAATAAAAAAGATATGTCAGTATTGGTACGGGGTTTGGTGCCCCAAACCACTTGTACCAGGGTTGTATTAAAATTTATGATTGTATTAAAGTTTATGATTGTATTAATGTTTATTGTTGTATTAATGTCTTATGATTGTATTAAAGAATCCAACAAACATAAAGTCCTCCTAACACATCAAATAAACTTTATTCCATAAAACATAAACAACGTTGGAGTTAAAGACTCCTAAAATATTAAATATAATTCGAAATTCAAAACATCAAATAAACATTACTCCATAATTCTAAAAAAATCAACAAACTATAAATAAAATATTACTCCATAAAATACATGATAGCTTGTTTTTCTTGGCACGACTTGCAAGTATTTCTATTTGTCATTGAAGATAGTATTGTTGTAGCATTAGAGGCATGGTATTTGTATTTATCGTCGTGATAGCTACTTTTTTTTCTTCAATACGCACTTATTCTTACCTAAGACTCACTTCCTTTTGCCGAAGACACAACATCTTATTGTCATGATCACGTACTTCCTACATAAGTACGAGTTTACTCTTTCTATCTTCCTTCATCTTATTTAGTACCATAAGAAAATCCGAGTTCGTCATTTCTTTTCTCTTTCATTTCTCTTTTTCTGCTTTACAACCTATTGGTCGATCCAAATTTTAAGATGTTGCATGAAAATCCTTATCTTCGTCCAAATTTACTGAATTTGGTGTCGAAGTATTTGAACTTGGTTTTTTCGTTTCTTTATTTCCATATGTTCCACCCACTTTGGATGGAATCTCAACACGCGCTAACAATAATCAAAGTAAAAAGTTTTCTTCTGTAATTCTAGGTACATGACATTTGCCTTACCAATCTACATGCATAAAGCACCATGAAACTCAATATGAAACTCACCTTATATAATTAAGTAAATATATATATATGATATTCAACTTCTGCAATGCATGGTGCAAAACAATTAGCATGTTAAAAAAAGGCTTAAAAGGTGGAAAACATACCTTACATTGCTCATTACAACCACTTGGATGCATTCCTTCAACTTGTGCCAAGTAACCACAAAATTTATTTACCGCTTGTTAAATTGTCGACCATCAATTCATTAGATATTGTAGTTACGTGTAGAATCAAATTTCTTGTTTTCTTCAAAATAAATATGGATTCTTTTCTACAACATCATGTGCTTTTGATCTTTTTCTTGCATCGCATCTAAGGAAACTTCAAATCATCCCTCCACAAGTATCAAATCTTCATCGTTACTAAAATTATTATCTTGTTGTGATTTTCATCCCTTCTGTTGAACTTCAATAACCTCAACTCAGGGTGGAGAGAGTTGTTGTTCATTAATCTCATTTGTGGATCCTATTAAAAAGTCATTGTTATTTAGAAGATTTGTGAAGTATGCATCACGATGAGTGTATGTATCCATTCAGAACAAAAGATGTGAGGATTTTAAATGAACAATTTGAACTATTTATCTGCAACCAAATAAACAAACAAGCATGCATCAAGAGATGAGAGGACGAGAATAAGAGGCCATCGAGATTACTCTACTTGTTATGGTTATAATAATGAACAAGATCACAAACCAGAATATTAGAAAAGCAAATAAAGAAGCAATTTGTTTAAATTCATACAGTAAATACCATTGTGTAGAAATCCATCATATATTCTCACACAAAATATAATAAAAAAATTCAATTTTATTAAAACTAATAGAGTTTTACAGTAATTCAAAACAAGGATCACATACGTACCTTAATTAATTGAAATTTCAAAGTTATTATTACGCCAAAAAAATCTAAAAATGTCTAAAACATCTGGTGGCAACCAAATAGAATAAAATGCAGCCCTAGAAAAAAGAAAAAGAAAAAGGAAGCATATCAGGAGGCATTTGGCGTGGCTTACGGTGGCGACTGTGAGAGACATGTGTTCGGCGGCGAATGTGGGATATGTCGACGGCGTGGCTTACGGTGGGAGTTCTTCGGCTACAACTGTTAAAGAGGAATGCTTTCCTTCGGTTGCAGCTGTTGAAGTTCAATTTTTCTTTTAGTGTTGCTTAGGTATAGTTTTATTCAATTAATTTCCTTCATCTTTCTCTTCTTGCGCGGGAGTAAGAGGAGTTTTCCTTCATATTTTTCTTCTTATGTGGGAAGAATAGCAGACAGTGAAAAGATAAATTTTCTATGGTGAAAATAATATTTGGACAGTAAACAAATCTTGGGCTAAAATTACTGTAGATTTATTGAGTCCATTGAAGTAGATTGTGCAACTTAGCTAAACTTTAGCCAAAATTTGGTTAAGTCTAGTCCACTACTAGTGCTCTGAGGCAATATCTGCATTGTCGTTACCTAAACTTGATGTGTGTTATGTTCCTATCCTCCAAGCTTGCCTTTTTAGCATATAAAAAATCTATAAAAAATGTTGTTAAAAGAATAAAAAACGGAGCTGCAACAATAAATTGTAATCCTACGTATCATTTTCATTTCCAAATGCAGAAAATCTTGAATTCAATGTCGTTATTGTTGGGTTTTGCTCCTTTGTGTGAATCCCACATCGATGGGAGAAAAATAAGAAGAAGGCCCCATGGCCTATAAAAATAAGGTTTAGCCTCTTAGTTAATTACACTAAGTCATAAGCTTAATTAGTAACTTGTGACTCTAAGAAAATTCATCTATTATCTTTTTTATGTAAAACAGAAAAAAAGTAAGAGTTAAAGTTTTGCTAGTGGGGAAACTTTGTAGGTGTCATTTGGGGTGAGGAGAAAAATTGTGTGATTGTAATAATTTTTCACATAGTTTATTTTCTTCTCTGGGTCTGGTGGCTTTTTCTCATGTTTTGGGAGTTTCCACATAAATTCTTGTGTTGTTATTATTTCTCTATTTTTCTTCATATTTCACCAAATGGTGGATCCTAAGGGGTGAATTTGGGAGGTCCAAATTCCTAACAAGTGGCATAAGAGCCACTAGGTTCTTTTTGGTGGGTGGAGTTTTTATGTGGTAGTGTGGATACGTACAGTCTAAAGAGGTTCTATCTAGGAGATTGGTATTTAAGTGGTCCAGTATGACTCTCCAATCTTTCTTGGGAACCTTGAAGTTCTGACTATGAAAGAATAATCTTTCATGGGAACTTACTTAGTGAGTACTATTCATTTCTACGGTAAAATTCATAGAGGCAATGTCAGGAAGTAAGAGTTCAAATCCTATTAGATATGAGGTAGAGAAATTTGATGGGAGAATCAATTTTGGCTTGTGGCAAGTTCGAGTCAAGGATGTATTGATTCAATCAGGATTACACAAGGCATTGAAGAGCAGACCAACCCCTGAAGTCAGTAGCGACACTAACGTGATTAATGAAACAAATAGCAGATCTGTAATGAGCGATGAAGAATGAGAAGATCTGGATTTGAGAGCAGCAAGTGCGATACGTCTGTGCTTGGCCAAGAATGTTCTTGCAAATATACATGGAATATCTACGTCAAAGGAACTCTGGAAAAAGCTCGAAGAGTTGTATCAGACGAAAGACGTCTCAAATCGGGTGTACCTGAAGGAGCAGTTTCATACACTGCGGATGAGTGAATGTAATACTATTTCAGATCATTTAAGTGCTCTCAATGGCATTGTCTCTGAGTTAGAATCTATTTGAGTTAAAATTGATTATGAGGATCAAGCATTGAGGCTCATCTGGTCTCTTCCACCTTCCTATGAGCATATGAAACCTATTTTGATACATGAGAAGGAGAAAATAATTTTTCAGAGGTTACCAGTAAACTCTTTTCTGAAGAAAGAATACTATGTGGTCAAAGAAATGGTCCACCTGGAAACTTAGCATTGGTAGTAGCTGGTAATGGGAAGAATAATAACTTCATGAAGATGAAAGTAGTCTGCTAGGGGTGTGGATAATCTGGGCACATCAAGAAAAATTGTCCAAGAGAAGGAGCAGGTCCGGCAAGTGGCTCCAAATCAGTAAATGGAGATACTGGTAATGAAACTAACGTTGTGTCTCTCTCCATGGAAGACGATGTCTGTTAAAGAGACATGTACATCCTCATGGCATGTCGCTAATTCCCAAAGTTGCCATGATAGATGATGTGTTAATGTTAGCGGGTCCACAAGTTTGTACACAGGCATTGGTTTGGCATTAATGTAGGGTGTGTGGTGGAAATTTATGTCGATGACTAATGAACTTCCAGGAAAGCCAAACGTGGAAGTTGCACCATAATTTTTCAACAAGGTTATTTTCGACATGGGCCGAAATTGAAATACTTGAAATTGGTTTATTCTGAGTGGGTATGCTTTTATGGTGGAGCATGATAGTAGAAGTTATGAAGATCTTTATTGCGATGGAGTGTGGCTGTGGGATCAGCCAAAATCGCAAGGTGCACATTGTTGGGTTTTGCTCATTTGTGTGAATCCTACATCGGTGGGAGAAAAATAAGGAAGAGGCCCCATGGCCTATAAAAAGGAGGCTTAGCCTCTTAGTTAATTACACAAAGTCATAAGCTTAATTAGTAACTTATGACTCTAAGAAAATTCCTCTATTATCATTTTCTTGTAAAAACGAAAAGATGTGAGAGTTAAAATTTTGCTAGTGGAGAAGTTTGTGGGTGTCATTTGGGGTAATGAGAAAAATTGTGTAATTGTAATAATTTTTCACATAGTATATTTTATTCTTTGGGTCTGGTGGTTTTTTTCTCCTGTTTTAGGAGTTTCCACGTAAATTCTTGTGTTATTATTATTTCGCTGTTTTTTTTCATATTTCACCAAAGGGTGGTGGATCTTAGGAGGTGAATTTGGGAGGTCCAAATTCCTAACAGTTATGGCATCAGATTCCCTCATACAAAATATATCGTAGAAGTTTCACTATATTGAACTGACGCTTACAAGTTGATAGAAGAGTTGTCATCAACAACAAGCCCTCTACATGCAGACACTTAATCAGTTTGTGGCCTTTCAGCTTAAGACTGATAAGCTGAGATCGAAATGCATGAGAATCCCAACTGCTGTTTTTAAGTTCTAGATTTCATCACATTAGTATTTAGATATTTTTATATTTTTATGAATATATCATTCCACCGACAAAGCATACCGAAAAAGTGTATCGAATAATTCTTTTTTATAAATATTTGTGTATATTTTTTTAAAAAAATACACACATGCTTTTTAAAAAAAATACAATACACGATTCAATACCCAATTCAATACACATTGTCGCTTGCCCTAGTACCACCTTAGTGTTTTCGTATTTTTATAAAAAAAATATATATATATCTATTTATAAATCAGTGTGGATAACATATATAGCAATGCTCATATTATAATTTGAATTGTAAAAAAATAAAAAAATAAAAAAAATAAAATTTGAATCTTATAAATTAAAGTTTACATTTTAAATGATATCAATAACTAATTTATGAATAATTCATTTTGTAGCAGTAAAGTTTTTTATTTTAAATATTTTCATTGTAATTATATTAGTTGACGTGACATATTTTAAATGATTTTACATGTCAACCATTTAAACAGACAATCATTTAAGCTAAAACTTAGGATAAAAAAATCATTTATCTTGGTTCTATTAAAGTATTATGGTTCAAAACAAAACTGTAACAACTACAATAAGTCAATCAACCTACCAATAGGCAATATCAAAACTTACTCTCTCCTAACACTTTCCTAACCAATTGGAAAAATTATATTATTAGGTTTATCTCGATGATATAACCTCTACATTGTTGACATATTAGATTACAAAAAATTAAATCAATTTTTTTTTTATTTTACCATAAGTCTATTCACTGGCTTGTTAATACTAGTATAGGACATGCAACAACAAAAGGAATATTTATAACTTTTAAATCCAAACATTTATTATCTTAACTTAATTTTTACTACTAAATTAAAAACAATGATGATGTGGCAAAATCCTTATTATCAAAACGGAAAAGAGAAATGATAGTTGCAGTCGTGAGTGCGCAAGCGCCGTGTAATCACTTTGAGAAAAGTAAATAAATATGAGATTCACATGAAAAAAATTAATTTTTTAATAGTGAACCAAACTATTTTTCAAAGCGATTGCATGATACTTACACATTCCATGAATGTATATAGGATTACTCAACGAAAAATAGTGGTTAATAATTTAAATAATCCACTATAGAATATCTTTGACAATGAATACAAATATAACTATAGATTTATGATTGGCCTACAGTTAAGGTCGTTGCAAGTTTTGTCCAACATCATATTTTGCCCTAAATTAAAAAGAGTTTTTCTATTTACAAGTCGGTATATAAAACATATTATCAATATCAGTTGCATGATATAATTTGATTTAAAAGAAGAAAAAAATTTAAATTTAAATATTAAAATCGTATAAATTATGGGGATAGCATATTTTATGCATTAGCTTGCAAATAAATAAATAAACTCAATTAAAAAGGAGTCAAGTATTTATGTAATGTATTTGACATCGAAAAAACAAAAACTTTGGATGATAGTATTGGGCTCTGCTGGGCCGCTGGGCTAGAATGGGTTTGAGAATTGGAAACCTGAAGCCCGGCTCAGCTTTTCATCTATAATTATCAAATAACAAAAGCTCACCTAAAGGCTTAAACCCTAACCCAGACCCTCCCCTTCCTTCCTCTTCTCACTCCTTTTTCTTCTCCGCCTCCTCTTCTCGCACAAACGCAGGCAGAAACAGAGGTATGAAATTGGCACCTCTCTTTTGTTTGCCAAACCTTAGGCTCTCCCGCCCCTTCTCTTCCTCTTCATATCCCTTATGCATTTGCTTTGATGAATATGTGCAGGGGGTATTTGGCTTATTTACGTATTATATTATGCAAGATTTTTTCCAAGCTCGAGTTGGGTTGTGTTCCGTTTCTGCATGTAGCTAGTTTGAGTGAACAAGGAGCTGACTTTTTGTGTGTTGGGGTTTTTCAGGAAGTTGAAGAATGATTCTGTTGTTTGAAACTCCGGCGGGTTTCGCGCTCTTCAAGGTTTTGGATGAAAAGAAGCTCAACAAAGTTGAGGTATATATATACATTCAAACTTCTTATGCGCGCTTTGATTGGTTGCTGAGAAAAGTGGAGGAAAATTTTGTCCAATGTTTGGATTTACGACTTATATTTGGTTTTCAAATAATGGAACGTTTACCTCGAGAGAACAAGTCTTTTTCTTTTCTATCGGGCTAAGTTCATTACTTTATTATTTGAGGCTGACTTATATAATTGTGATGCAGGACCTGTGGAAGGAGTTTTCCAGTGCTGAGACAGCTAGACAGGTAATATCTCTCTGCCTATTTCTTGTTTTCTCTGTTGATTAAAAAGAATCGTCCATACTTCCCTTAAAAATGATCCTTTGGCGTGAAAATAATACCCATTATAAACTTTTGTTTAAATTGGGCATCTTGATTTCATATTCGTAATCTATCTTAGTGATGAATCTCTTTTTTGGTTTTGGTCATTAAACTTTAGGTGGTGAAGCTGAAAGCATTTTCCAAGTTTGAGAATACGGCAGAAGCTTTGGAAGCAGCGACCCTATTGATTGATAGCAAACCCAGCAAGGGATTGCGGAAGTTCTTGCGTGCACACTGCAGTGGTGAAACATTGGCTGTGGCTGATTCAAAGCTTGGGAACATCATTAAGGACAAACTGGTATGTTGGGAACTTGCTGATGATAGGCTAACGTGTAATAGAATTTAGTTTTTGTTTTAGATTTTTTTTTTAAAGTCAGAGTGATTATTGTATTGCAGAAAATAGAATGCGTCCACAGCCAGGCTGTTATGGAGTTGATGAGAGGTGTAAGACATCAGATGACCGAGCTCATATCTGGCCTCGGTGTTCAAGATTTTGCACCAATGAGTTTGGGTTTATCTCATAGCTTATCTAGATACAAGCTGAAGTTCAGTGCTGATAAGGTGTGTTTCTTTATTTGTTTAATAAGTGGTCTTTAAAGACAACAATAAAGAATGTGAACTTCTTTGAATGTATAGTTTATTATGGTTGAGTTAAAAATTTGGTTCTTCTTAAAGTTGGGTGTACAAATTTTTGGTGAACCGACTGTGTACCTGTTGTCTATTTACAGCTTGAAACCTTACTTATAGTTTGTGAACTTGTGACTTAGTTGATTTATTTCTTTAATGTTAATTCTTGAGAAAATGGGTTAGAGCTATCTATGATAATGACAATTTCAATTTCAGTCTGTACTAGTTTCAATTGAGCGGCAACAACCTAGATTTGTCATGAGAGGGGGCTCCAATTGTAACTTGACTACTTCCTTTGGAATATAAGCCTAGATGTGGCTTTATATTTCCTTGAGTTGTTTAAAATTGTATCAGAGTCATTCTCCAGCCACACTACTTGAGTGAGAGAAGTTGCTGTGGTTCATAATGATTCCCAGGCACTTGAATTGTAACTTGAGTAGTATGGGTGTAAAAACCCAAATGTGGCTTGGCCTTTCATAGGGTCGTTACAGTGCCATGTTTCTAAGATAAATTTCCATCCCTTAATGGCCGGTGAGAATCAGCATTTTCTTGAATAACTGATGGGAATAGCTATTTTCTTGAATAGGTGGTAACTTAAATTTTGCAGGTATGTTGTATTTTTAACTCATTTATATATTGCTTGTTTTCTAGGTGGATACGATGATCATTCAGGCCATTGGGTTGCTTGATGACCTTGATAAAGAGCTGAATACATATGCAATGAGGGTTCGAGAATGGTATGGTTGGCATTTTCCTGAGTTGACTAAGATTGTCGCGGATAACATCCATTATGCCAAGACAGTGAAGCTCATGGGTGACCGGGTTAATGCTGCAAAGCTTGATTTTTCTGAGGTGGAATTGCTTACTTTCTTTTTGAAGTATATAAAGATGTTCCTATGGTTTGTCCCTTTTGTACCACTTAACCTAGTAGAAGTCTGAATCCAAGTCCAATCCATTTCTTTTTTTTTTTTTTTTTTTAAATTCAATCCCATCCCAAAAGCTGAACATATTGGTAAGGGGATTCTGATGAGCAATCATACAGTCAAAGAGTTACTTTAGAGCATATAGTATCACAGTTTAACAAACAGAGCTCACTATTAAAATTCTTATATAACTGTGAAAAAACATGATATCGTGGGCAATAATTGCAATATGTTTTTATTCTGATAAAGAATGAAGATGATGCTTACCTATAAAAAAATAATGAAGATTATACTCTTAGAAGTTTCTTTTGTTTTGATTCCTCGAAATATTGCAGATATGTCATGTGTACTTGGGCTTTTGCCCATCTTTATGATCAATAAAATCTAATTTACCGATATATATATATATATATATTGCAGATATTGTCAGATGAGGTTGAGACAGAATTAAAGGAAGCTGCTATGATATCAATGGGAACTGAAATTAGTGACCTTGATTTGGTTAATATCAAAGAACTCTGTGACCAGGTTCTCTCTCTTTCCGAGTACAGAGCTCAGCTCTATGAATATTTAAAAAACAGGATGAACATGATCGCACCAAATTTGACTGTCCTTGTTGGGGAGCTTGTTGGTGCTCGCCTCATTGCCCATGGGGGCAGTTTACTGAATCTTTCAAAGCAGCCTGGTAGCACGATTCAGATTCTTGGTGCTGAAAAGGCTCTCTTCAGAGCATTGAAAACTAAGCATGCTACTCCCAAATATGGGCTTATCTACCATGCCTCATTGGTTGGTCAGGCACCACCAAAGTTTAAGGGGAAGATTTCTCGGTCACTTGCTGCGAAAACTGCATTAGCAATTAGATATGATGCGCTTGGAGATAGTCAAGATAATTCCTTGGGCCTGGAGAACCGAGCAAAGGTACTCACTCCACACAAATTTGTCTGGCACTTGCATGATCTTTTTATTGAAACATTTTCTTTAATTGACAGGTTGAGGCACGTTTAAGGAATCTTGAAGGTAGAGAATTGGGTCGCTTTTCTGGGTCAGCTAAAGGCAAACCTAAGATAGAAGTCTATGACAAGGATCGAAAGAAGGGAGCTGGGGGATTGATAACTGCTGCCAAGGTCTAAAATTATTTTTTAGCATATGATACATAGATTTTGCCCCTTGTTGTCTGGTGTTCATTAGCTCTTCTGTTTTTTTTTTTTTTTTTAATGTAGACATATAATCCTTCTGCGGATTCTGTTCTCGGGCAAATGGCAAATACCGCTGCTGACAATGGTGAGGTCCCAAAGAAGAGGAAAGCAGAGGAGCCTACTCCGACTGAGGAAGCAGTTGAGGCTCCTGCTACTAGTAAGAAGGAGAAGAAGAAAAAGGAAAAGAAAGAGAAGAAGAAAGTTGATGAGGCAGAAACGGCCGTGCCAATTGATGGGAATGAGCATGCCGAAGAAGAAGAGGCGGGGACAAAAGAAAAGAAGAAGAAGAAGAAGAAGAAGAAACATTCGGATGTGGATGCTGTGGCACAGAACGGGGATGAGAATGTTGATTCCATTGACAAGAAGGAGGAGAAGAAGAAGAAGAAAAGAAAACATGCTGAACAAGAAGAATCAGCTGAATTGCCAAGCAAGACTAAAAAGAAAAAGAAGAAAAGCGAGGATTGAATAGGTCTGGATGGCAACCAAACAATTTTGGTTAAAATTAGGTGGAAAATCGGTACTTTTATCTGTAAAATAACATTTTCATTGCTTTTTCCTGTTTCTATTGTTGGGTATTTAAGTTTTTTGTAGTGCATTCTCTAACATCTGTGGACATGAATGCACGAAGTTGATTTGGGAGAGGATGACAGAATTAATATTTGGCGATATTACTTGAATGAATCGATAATGGTTTCTGGTTTATTTCTCTCTGTCCATTTCCTATTAACAAAAAATGGTTTCGTGTCCTTCACAAGAATTCTGCACCCACTGTAGTTAGACTTCATTCCTGACTAATCCAATATAAATAGAGCCTTGCAAACCTGTAATTTTCCATCTTATCACAATGTAATTTCTCTTTCTTTTCTTTTCTTTTCTTTTCTTTTTGCTTGGTAATTAGCTCATGCACTACTTGGTATGACTTTACCCAAAAAGAAAAATGAATTTCCATCCCTACTCTCTCTTATTGGTTATTGGAACGAGTTTTGACTTGGAATTAGTTTTGGCTGTGAAAGGTTTGAAAATTGTGTAATTTGTAAATCGCCAATTATATGTGAACACTACCGTGAATTAGGAGAAAATTGGTAACCCAACAAAATAATAATAATAATTCGTAAGAAAATCTTTCCCAACAAATTTAGATAAATGGTTAGAAATAAACAGGTAATTAAAAAAAATTCAGTGAAGTTCATCATCATTTTCTAAACTTGATTTATTCATTATTTTAAAAAGAGTGTGCGAGATTTATATATTCTAAAACTGTATATAACATTTCTTATAGATAAATTATTTTTAACATCTTTTACAATAAATTATATGAATTATTATTTTTTCGAAACCATTTCATTTCAATTGTACTAAAATTAGTATGCAACACAATACATCGTGGCTTTTTAGAGTATTGATATTGGCTTCATCAAAAGCTTAGCTAAATATAAAATATGATGAATTTCATCAAAAGATATGCATTGGATTAGTCAAAAAGATAAATGTAAAATTTTGAACTACAGTAAATGTATAAGTTTCTTCAAATTTGAAGGGCTACTGTTCACTCATCAAATCTATTTTGTATTCACTTTTAATCTTCAATAGTTTTTTTTATTCACATTTAATCTACAACTGTCTTGTAATAATAATGTAAGAATTAAATTAAATTATTAATTAACATATGATTAATGTAATTATAAAATATGAAAAATAAAATAAAATATTATTATTAAAAAAATAATATTATATTATTATTTTGTAAAAGCTAATTCAATGTAAAATTATAGATAAAAAAATTTTAAATATATAAAAAATATATACTTTTTATCAAAATTTAAAAATAAATTTAATAATGCTAGTGCTCTTAATACGTTATTAGTAGATGAAGTCCCTGAAATCTGCTGGATTTTGTCTTTATCTGTTTGGTGCTTCAAGAATTGAGAATTATTATAGAATATAAAACGTTTTTACAATTTTTTTTTAGGCCAATACTTTACTCATTTCGAACACCTTCTACTAATTTTGTGTTTGTACAAATAATCTATACATAAGTTATTATTTATTTTTATATTATTTATTTATTAATTTTTTATAAAGTGTAGAGTATTTTTTATAAAATATGAGAGCGGTTTTTGTTAGGTATTAATAATGAATAGTAATTGATAATAATTATTTTTTTAATTTATTTTTTAAAATTTGAAGTAGATTTATTTTTTTAAACAGAGGAAAAAGAAAAAGAAAAATAAAAATAGCTCAATTTTCGCCCGTCTATCAAGGAACTGATCCACGATTCCATGCCGTATGTGAGAAGAGAAGAGAAGAGAAGAGAAGAGGAGAGAGAGAGAGAGAGAGAGAGGGAGAATACAGGAGGGTTTGACTTTTCTGAAATAGGACGATCTCTGCTACTCTTTTTATTCCTCTTCTTGTCTGGGGTGATAGAAAAGACTGCACAAGATACCAAAACTAAACAGACTCGGGGATCACTGTTTGTATAACTAAGATTTGATCACTGTAAGTCTCTCTCTATTCCACTCTTAGCTAATCTTTGATGCCCCAACAACTCATTTCCCTTTCATATATCACTTTTAATGCTCTCTGTCGCGCTTTTTTTTGGATGCCCAGATCAACTCTTGGCTCCAAATGAATCGTGGAGGCTCCGAACCTTTGAAATTTGAATTTAAAGTGATTGTATTTGTCTTTCTTGTATGTTCGAATGATTTGATTTCCTTTTAGTCATACGCCTTTATTTTATCATAGATATGCTTCTTTATGCGCAAATGATATCGATCAATCGAAGTTCTTATCACGCGATGTTTTTGGATCGTATTGTAAGATATAGAGTTGATTTTAAGTCGTTGACTCTTGAAGTTACGTATGTAGGTCAATTGGTAGTTTTTAGTGATGATTCAGTATAACTGAAGGTCTCATGTATGTGTATGTGTGTAGAACATGTTGAGCAATGAGGCTTAGATTAAAGAAATGGGGTGTCTAATCAGTCGAGAAGTCTCATCTGGTATAATATCTGAGGTGAAGGAGGAGGAGAATCTGAATGTTCAGTCTAATAGGAAGGTGGATGATGTCTCAGCTAGGAAAGTAGATACGAATGTTGTTGAGGCTCATAATGGTGGGATAAAGGAGGGGGAGAAGGATGGTGGTGAAGGGGGTCAGCGGCCACCGGGGGAGAGAAGGTCTAGGGCGAACCTGAGGCAAAGTAATCTACCAAAGCATTCACGACGAGAGCAGCTTGTAGCTGGGTGGCCACCCTGGCTCACAGATGTGTGTGGGGCAGCACTCACTGGGTTGATTCCACGGAGGGCAGACTCTTTTGAGAAGATTGACAAGGTGGGTACCACCGTACCATTTATTTTTTGGAAAAAGCTTTAATTTGGTGTATTTTTTATTGCTTGTCTCAAATGATGTAGGCATGGAAATTCTGCACTTAATAGCAATATGATGCTTCTTTTGTTTGTAATGGGAGAAATGTGATAATGACCCATGTCATTTGAGATGCATTCATCTAGAGATTTTTGCATCAATTACTTATCACAAATAATGTGGCAATGACAGGCTCGAAATCAATGCACAATGTTACCTGTATGTATGAAAATGAAGGGTAAACATGATAATTACATCATTTGAGATGGGCAATCCATGATGTATAGGGTTAATTTTTTTTTTGATAAGTAAAAGATAATTGTATTAATATGAATAGGTATAGGGTTAATGATGGTTTATAATATTCATGCTTTTGATTTTTCCCCTCCTTGGAACTTCTTCTGGTGTTAGATTGGGCAGGGAACATATAGTAACGTGTACAAAGCTAGAGATATATTGACGGGTAAACTTGTTGCGCTGAAAAAGGTTCGTTTTGATAATTTGGAACCTGAGAGTGTGAGATTTATGGCTAGAGAGATACTCATTTTGCGGCGTTTGGATCATCCCAATGTTGTCAAGTTAGAGGGTTTGGCTACATCAAGGATGCACTGTAGTTTGTACCTGGTCTTTCAGTACATGGAGCATGATTTAGCTGGCCTTGCTGCTAGTCCGGGAATTAGATTTACAGAGGCTCAGGTTTGCCCATGTTTTCCTTGATATATGAAGTTAATGAGCATATTTTATAACGTCATAACTCATAATACTAAAATAAATGTTCCTGTTGTTATTGCAGGTCAAATGTTACATGCATCAATTACTATCTGGACTTGAGCACTGTCACAACCATGGAGTGCTTCACCGTGACATTAAAGGATCAAATCTTCTTATTGACAATAGTGGAATACTAAAGATTGCTGACTTTGGGTTGGCTTCTACCTTTGATCCAAACCAAAAACGCACCATGACTAGTCGGGTGGTCACTCTTTGGTATCGACCTCCTGAACTCCTTCTTGGGGCTACTGATTATGGAGTGGGCATAGACCTTTGGAGTGCAGGTTGCATTTTAGCTGAGTTATTGGCTGGAAAACCAATTATGCCAGGCCGTACAGAGGTCACTACTTACTCTCTCATCTCTCTTTGTTTCATTTGCAGTATCGTAGGTCAATTCTCTACTTCAGTTTTGCTAAACTCTCCTTGTGTTTGTTATGTTATGTTCTCTATATTCTCCACAGAAAATGGTCAACTAAAGGCAATGCAACATGCTTTTCTTTTCTTATCTTTTTCTCTTCTTGGATACATATAATTGTAGGAAGCCTACAAATGTCGTATGAATTGAGGTTCTGTTTATGGCTTGAGCACCTCTTTTTAATAAAATAAAAATAACAATTGGTTTTGTTATTGTTTGCTGTAAAGTTTACAGCCCTGGTCTTCTCTTCTTGAGAAACTGAACATATAAGAAATTGGATATGATTGTGGTTATGTTCTTAGGTGACATTGCATTAACAAGCCTTTTGTTTAGTATCAGGACCATATTCCTATTTTGGATGATTTGAACATGATGAATAGGTGAGATTTTGCATCTCACTAGTTGGTTTTTACAGTTTAATTATTGATCAATTTTCTTAAGATATGGCACAACTTAAATTATATCTGTGGATTTAAGCATATCTCTTATCCTTCCCTTCTTTTTGTTGGTTGCTAAGTAAAGGTAAGAATATTGTTACGTGGCATATCATGGATAGGTTTTGGCATTCCCTGTCATTTACTGCATATTGGATTTAAACATGTAATGATTTAGAGAATCTGATATCTTAACTGCTCACTTAGGTAGAGCAACTGCATAAGATATACAAGCTATGTGGCTCACCTTCTGATGAATACTTCAAAAAAGCAAAATTGCCTAATGCAACCTTATTCAGGCCCCGAGAACCTTACAAACGATGCATTAAAGAGACATTTAAAGATTTCCCTCCATCATCATTGCCCCTTATTGATACTCTTCTTGCAATTGATCCAGCAGAAAGGCTGACGGCCACTGCTGCATTAAGAAGTGAGGTGAGTCTTGACATATTTATGATCAATTTTTCCAATTAACATGCATGATTCTATCCTACTTTGTTTATCTCTTGATTGTCATGCTTTTGCTTCTTGATAAGTACCGTCTTTTGCTTTTTGATAAGTACTGTCTTTATTTCTCTGAGCTTTGACAATTTGATTGACTTTGTTTATTCTAGGTGCTTGCTTTGCTTAATAGTTTATGAAACTAAGTGCTGTAATCCTTTAAACAAGTCACTTACGGGCTGCTAATGTAGCAGTTTGGTCACTAAAAGTTGTTATTGCTTAACAATGCTAATTGATTTGTTGGTTCATTGCAGTTTTGAGAATTATGAATATGTTAAAGGTCAAATTCTTCTTCTTTTCCTCTTAGCTATACTATTTCCCTTGTGACACAGACTTTTGAGTGCTTGATCATTGATCTGGGAGTCTGGTAATCTGGGTTTTGGATTTGGATTTCTCTCTGTGGAAACTCAAACTATCAGTTTTGCTGACTGTATTTTCATTTATGCAACTCAACTTAACTCTACTCAACTCTACCAAGCCATAACCAATTCAGCCTAATTAGGTCAAAACCTGTACCTCTATATGTGACATTTACCTTGAAGTTGATATTGTCACCATAAAAAAGGATCTGCTTTTGAGAAAGTTAGCCTACTGATGATTGTTCTTCAAATCTTGGATGTAGTTTTTGGGCTAAACTATCTTGTTCTATATTATTCACCTTTTGCTCTCTTTTGGTATATTCCCGGTCGTAAAAAGATATCCCTAGCAGTACTGTGACTGGGAGTGCCAGTGTTGCTTGTGGTATAAAACTCGGGTCTTTCTCGCGCCAATGGTAATCAAAATCTCAATGTAATTCTAGGTCAATGTTATTCACCTAGAATTTTAAATGAAAATGAAGTCACTGTGTAATAAAGAGCCTTAAAATGGCAGATAAAGAACCCCCTGAAGTCACTGTGTAAAATGATAGGCATCACAAGGCTGATATCAAGCTATGATGATATTAATTCTTTCACTTATAAAAAAAAAATGATATTACTCAGAAAAAAAAAAGTTGTGATGATATTGAAATTCTAAACATTGATCATGTGTGCATGTTACATGCTTAATTTATTTACTTATATATTTTCGTTGAATTTGTAACTTGTCTGATATCTTTCTGAACTTAAGCCTTTGTACTCCCAATTTTCTTCTTCTCCCAACTTTTTGGCAGTTCTTCACTACAGAACCTTATGCATGCGAACCGTCTAGCCTCCCAAAATATCCTCCAAGCAAGGAAATAGATGCTAAACGACGGGATGATGAAGCTCGGAGGTGTGGATGCTTTACACCCTGTTTTGTGCTACTAAGTTTTGGTTCTTTATGACAATTCATTTGGATACTGTGCATAGTTCTAAAGGTCTGAATGATATCAACCTTTGGGGTCATGTCCTTGGTAGGGGCTATCTTGATTTAGTATTTATCTTTGGTTCTTTGGTTAATAATGGTAAAGGGGTTAAGCAGCCAGAGCTTTTTTCTTGACTTACTCATCTTCCAATTTTGCTTCTGTTCTCCCTTTTAAAAACCTGCACTTTCTCTATCTATCCCCAACGAACGTTAGTAACTTGTTTTAAAATTTGGAATTGCTCTTCATCTTGGTATGTCAAATGTGTAATTCCATGTTTATAATGTATATTTCTATGATTATGCTAGGTTAAGCCCTCACTGCCATATGATTTGGAGTCAATGGGCATTGGGGGTCAATTTGGTGATTTTGTTGCACTTAGTCTCCATTTCTGAATTTTTTATATCTTTTATTTTTTCACGTGTTGATTCTTCATCAGTTTACGAAATACTCCATGTCAAAGTTTTTCTTATTGTTGGTGTTAATGGTTTGCATGGACATGCCTTGTATCCATTTCTAGATCCTAACATGTAACTAGGTGTTCTCCACAAATACTTCCTGTGTATTTCGGCTTTGCCTATTTACTTGATAAAACAAAATCTTATTTTACCTATAAAAAAAATGTCTTCTTACATGCAAGTATGAACTGTGAAGAATATTAATTGTATGTCTGTGCAGGTTAAGAGCTGCCGGTAAAGTCCAGGCTGAGGGTGTAAAGAAAACACGCACCCGTGATCGTGCTGTTAGGGCATTTCCAGCTCCAGAAGCTAACGCTGAGCTTCAATCTAATCTTGATGTATGTTTAATAATTTTCTCCTGTTAACCAACTTTTAAAATACTGCATAAGAATCGGTTCAAATGGTAGTAACCTCTATTAGTACCCTTTATTTGATAACCAGATACGTAGGAATTATAAGATTAGTACCCTTTCTGTGTCCCTCCCACTTTTCTTACTGCCATTTAGGTCTTGTAGTTGACTCAATAGTCAATATTCTTGCGTCACTGATTTTTTAAAGTTGTCCACTCATTTTATTTGGAAAAAAAATTTGGCAATCTATGATTTAAATATTGTGCCCTTCATTACAAGAATAAACGGCAGTGAGAGACTCCTGATAATATGTTTCGCTTTTTTTTTTTTTCTAGGCTAGTGCTAATATTTGGTCAACTTGTTTGTTTGCAACCAATTGCCATTTATTACTTTTGAATTATTGTCATTGCTAATAAATAGCTGCTCTAAATGAGATGAGAAGAAACTTAAATTGTGTTCCACATGCCGTGGCGACTCAGAACATAATTGAAGGTCTTTCCCAACTTTAATGACCAAGAAGTCTAGTTGAAATGCATCTCTAACCCTCTTCCCTCCTGTATGGGAGCGATCAAAGTATCTTCTTATTTAGCAGATTCAGTGATGGTTTATTATTGTATACCGTCCATTTTGCTAGAATATCAGGCACTAAAAAGGGCAGTAAATGCAAATTGACCATATGGATCTCGTGAACTTTTTCATTGAACAGACAACAAGATTAAAGTTTGTTCCCTTTCAAGTGAGCTTGAGTTTGGTTTTTAGCCACTTCCATTTATTTGATAAAGCAGCTTAGGCTCCTTTTTCACCATCTGATCTTTTGTGTATGGAACATCTACAGGCATACAATTTGCATATCAATCTGACCAAAATTTGAAGCCACTGCCGAGCTGATTTAGGTTTGAGTTTGTGTTTCTTGACTGTTTGTTGGCTTTCTTCTGAAACAGAGAAGGCGTCTTATTACCCATGCAAATGCAAAGAGCAAGAGTGAGAAGTTTCCTCCACCACACCAGGATGGACAACTTGGCTTTCCCTTGGGTGCTTCTCAGCATATCGATCCTGCAATTGTTCCACGAGATGTCCCTTTTAGTTCAACCACATTCACTTATTCAAAAGAGCCATTCCAAACTTGGTCAGGTCCGATTGGTGATGCTGGTGGCATTCACGCTCCAAGGCGGAAAAAGCATGCCGCAGGTGATGCAAGAGAAACATCAAAATC
>NW_023343214.1:0-209 GCF_001411555.2 Juglans regia | reverse complement strand
AACCACCCAAATTGGTTTCCTAAATTCATTCCAATACATCTTGGATGTGTTCCAAGCATCACCTATCGATTTTTGCCTATTTTCGATTTTTTTTGATTTTTCGGGTTTATTTAATCAAAAAAATTAAATAAAAAAATCCCGATGTCGAAAAATTGTGAGGCTTGCTCCTACTTCAAGATATGATTTTTCTAAGCATGCCTGCAAAAAAT
>NW_023343213.1:0-209 GCF_001411555.2 Juglans regia | reverse complement strand
GCAAGGCGTGCTTCGGCATCTGCGTGCTCCTGGCATCGGCCTGTGGGCACCCCATTCGGCCGGTCTTGAAACACGGACCAAGGAGTCTGACATGTGTGCGAGTCAACGGGCTAGTAAACCCGTAAGGCGTAAGGAAGCTGATTGGTGGGATCCCCTTGTGGGTTGCACCGCCGACCGACCTTGATCTTCTGAGAAGGGTTCGAGTGAGA
>NW_023343212.1:0-209 GCF_001411555.2 Juglans regia | reverse complement strand
GCAACGATGCGTGACACCCAGGCAGACGTGCCCTCGGCCGAATGGCTTCGGGCGCAACTTGCGTTCAAAGACTCGATGATTCGCGGGATTCTGCAATTCACACCCAGTATCGCATTTCGCTACGTTCTTCATCGATGCGAGAGCCGAGATATCCGTTGCCGAGAGTCGTTATGTATCATGGTAAAGATGTCACCAACAACGCGCACACC
>NW_023343210.1:0-209 GCF_001411555.2 Juglans regia | reverse complement strand
GAAACTAGACTCAAAGACGAACAACTTATGTGAAGGAATCATCGTGCGAAAATACATACAAAGGGTCGTAAATGGCCACGCAAAAAGTCCCAGAAATCTGCCCGTGAGAGCTCTTTTGGGTTTCTCTCTAAGAACGGGAGAAAGAAGTGATAAAATGGAGAGAAGTTTGTCTTGCACGACTTTAGACTTCTGGAGGGAGAAGTTATGGG
>NW_023343209.1:0-209 GCF_001411555.2 Juglans regia | reverse complement strand
ACCCAGGCAGACGTGCCCTCGGCCGAATGGCTTCGGGCGCAACTTGCGTTCAAAGACTCGATGATTCGCGGGATTCTGCAATTCACACCAAGTATCGCATTTCGGTACGTTCTTCATCGATGCGAGAGCCGAGATATCCGTTGCCGAGAGTCGTTATGTATCATGGTAAAGATGTCACCAACAACGCGCACACCGTTTCCGGGGCGCCC
>NW_023343207.1:0-209 GCF_001411555.2 Juglans regia | reverse complement strand
CGACCAACACCCTTTGTGGGTTCTAGGTTAGCGCGCAGTTGGGCACCGTAACCCGGCTTCCGGTTCATCCCGCATCGCCAGTTCTGCTTACCAAAAATGGCCCAGTTGGAGCTCTCGATTCCTTGGCACGACTCAACAAAGCAGCCGTGCCGTCCTACCTATTTAAAGTTTGAGAATAGGTCGAGGGCGTTGCGCCCCCGATGCCTCTA
>NW_023343205.1:0-232 GCF_001411555.2 Juglans regia | reverse complement strand
GAACGCTCGGTTTGGGATAAAGAGGCCGGAGACCCCCCACACCAACACAATGTTCCGCATCCAAGAGCACGAGAACGCCCACATGGTCCATGACAACCAACGTAAACGCGAAGGCTTGCATGGTAACACGTGGACAACTTCAGAGTCCAGCCAGCACCCAAAGATGAGCACCGACAAGGACAAGGGGCAACGAGAGGGACAAATTCCATCTTTGTAGGTATGCAACACAGGA
>NW_023343204.1:0-209 GCF_001411555.2 Juglans regia | reverse complement strand
GCTGCCGGCAACGTCGCGAGAAGTCCACTGAACCTTATCATTTAGAGGAAGGAGAAGTCGTAACAAGGTTTCCGTAGGTGAACCTGCGGAAGGATCATTGTCGACACCTGCCCAGCAGAACGACCTGTGAACATGTAATAACCTTCTGGGTGGGGGTGTAATGCCCCCTCCCAAAAAACGGTTGGGAGGGCACGTTGAGATATGCCCAC
>NW_023343203.1:0-209 GCF_001411555.2 Juglans regia | reverse complement strand
AGAGCTCTCAGTCTGTCAATCCTTACTATGTCTGGACCTGGTAAGTTTCCCCGTGTTGAGTCAAATTAAGCCGCAGGCTCCACTCCTGGTGGTGCCCTTCCGTCGATTCCTTTAAGTTTCAGCCTTGCGACCATACTCCCCCCGGAACCCAAAGACTTTGATTTCTCATAAGGTGCCGGCGGAGTCCTTAAAGCAACATCCGCCGATCC
>NW_023343202.1:0-209 GCF_001411555.2 Juglans regia | reverse complement strand
TAATAAAATTAATATTCAAATTAAAATACTACTAAATCTTTAAATTAAAATAGAAATAGTTAAGATTTAATAATACTTAAATACTTCAAGATAAATTAATAAAAATAATATTCAAATTAAAATACTACTAAATCTTTAAATTAAAATAGAAATAGTTAAGATTTAATAATACTTAAATACTTCAAGATAAATTAATAAAATTAATATTC
>NW_023343201.1:0-209 GCF_001411555.2 Juglans regia | reverse complement strand
CTAGGCATGGGAAATAAGAGAAGAGAAAATAGTAACAATCGGGACAGTTGTTGAGGTCTCAACCCCTTGGGAGCCAAGCCAAACCAGCAAACAACCCATCGTCGCCCGAGAGCACGCGTAGGAATCTAGTGCTAAGAAGCACCAAACACCATGCCACACTCACACCTCAAGGATGCCATGCACGAGGATCGAACCCCCACGAAGATCAA
>NW_023343200.1:0-209 GCF_001411555.2 Juglans regia | reverse complement strand
CTATTTAAAGTTTGAGAATAGGTCGAGGGCGTTGCGCCCCCGATGCCTCTAATCATTGGCTTTACCCGATAGAACTCGCCCGTGGGCTCCAGCTATCCTGAGGGTAACTTCGGAGGGAACCAGCTACTAGACGGTTCGATTAGTCTTTCGCCCCTATACCCAAGTCAGACGAACGATTTGCACGTCAGTATCGCTGCGGGCCTCCACCA
>NW_023343199.1:0-209 GCF_001411555.2 Juglans regia | reverse complement strand
ACACATGTCAGACTCCTTGGTCCGTGTTTCAAGACGGGCCGAATGGGGTGCCCACAGGCCGATGCCAGGAGCACGCAGATGCCGAAGCACGCCTTGCGGCGCGTTCTGCCCTCCACGATCGCGGCAACGACGTCTCCACGGGCATGACTACAACCCGGGCTTGGGCCGCCGCCGCAATCCGCATCGGTCCACGCCCCGAGTCGA
The DNA here is from genome assembly GCF_001411555.2 of Juglans regia. Lineage (NCBI taxonomy): Eukaryota > Viridiplantae > Streptophyta > Magnoliopsida > Fagales > Juglandaceae > Juglans > Juglans regia. The sequence continues at coordinate 5 of NW_023343199.1, read as the reverse complement.
TCGGC
>NW_023343197.1:0-209 GCF_001411555.2 Juglans regia | reverse complement strand
GCCAGGAGCACGCAGATGCCGAAGCACGCCTTGCGGCGCGTGCTGCCCTCCACGATCGCGGCAACGACGTCTCCACGGGCATGACTACAACCCGGGCTTGGGCCCCCGCCGCAATCCGCATCGGTCCACGCCCCGAGTCGATCGGCAGACCGGCATACACCGTTCCACATCCGACCGGGGCGCATCGCCGGCCCCCATCCGCTTCCCTC
>NW_023343196.1:0-209 GCF_001411555.2 Juglans regia | reverse complement strand
ACCTGTGAACATGTAATAACCTTCTGGGTGGGGGTGTAATGCCCCCTCCCAAAAAACGGTTGGGAGGGCACGTTGAGATATGCCCACCGCTCCTCGTGTGTGGTAGGTCAATCTTCTCGTTCCCTTCCCGATCGAACAATGAACCCCGGCGCGGTCTGCGCCAAGGAACTTAAACAAGGAGTAACCACGGGCGCCCCGGAAACGGTGTG
>NW_023343195.1:0-259 GCF_001411555.2 Juglans regia | reverse complement strand
TAACACCATCCGCCGTGCACAAGCATGTTGCAAAGGAGGCATCCAAACAAATAGGCCCAACCGCCATGGGGTAGACTAGAGCACACGAGGGCTAGCCAACGTGAGAAAGCCCCTAGCACGACCGACTGCCCCCATCAACAAGCCCATGCGTGGCACTAGGTGCCACCAAATCCGTCCCTAAAGCACAAGCTTGTTGCTAGAAAGCAATCGAGAATGTAGGAATCACCCCCACGAAAACGAGCCCAAAAAACGGTCGTCG
>NW_023343193.1:0-209 GCF_001411555.2 Juglans regia | reverse complement strand
AATAAATCCGAAAAATCAAAAAAAATCGAAAATAGGCAAAAATCGATAGGTGATGCTTGGAACACATCCAAGATGTATTGGAATGAATTTAGGAAACCAATTTGTGTGGTTTCAATTGTCCAAAAGCACGAGACAAGTGTTCGCCCCCGTTCATGCACGTCGGGTGGCAACATTGGGGGGCCATGTTGTGAGTGTTGTATTGCAATCTT
>NW_023343192.1:0-209 GCF_001411555.2 Juglans regia | reverse complement strand
TATGTACAGTGAGTTGTTTGTCTTTTTATAAAAGATATTATGCATGTATGCCCTTTATTGGAAACCCTTTTTACGTACCCAAAGCATGATAAAATTATGAAAAAGTCATGATTTTATGTGAAAGATTATTCATGAAATTATTTATGAAATGCATGATTTTATGTGAAAGATTATTCATAAAATTATTTATGAAATGCATGATTTTATGT
>NW_023343191.1:0-209 GCF_001411555.2 Juglans regia | reverse complement strand
CATGGATAATCAAGATGCAATGGTTAGAAATCTGCAAGCAGAGAAAGATAGGAGGCGACATGAGCCTAATATTAAGAATGGGTATGAGAATGGAGAGTATGGTGTGGATGAGGAAGTGCTAACATCTGAAGTTGGATTGGGTAGACATAGAAGAGTTAGGCATGGAAGAGGCCTTAGGGCAAACTCAGGGGGTCGAGATAGAGTAGATA
>NW_023343190.1:0-209 GCF_001411555.2 Juglans regia | reverse complement strand
CGTACAATCTTCCACCATGGAGGTGCATGAAGGCGCCAAACTTTTTGTTAACTTTACTCATCCCTAGCCCTAGATCACCTGGGAATGATATTGACGTATTCATGTAGCCGTTGATTGAAGAGCTGAAAGAGTTATGGGAAACAGGGGTTAGAACTTATGATGCATCTAAGTCGACATCTTTTCAAATGCATGCTGCGGTAATGTGGACC
>NW_023343189.1:0-209 GCF_001411555.2 Juglans regia | reverse complement strand
GCACCTCCATGGTGGAAGATTGTACGGAATCAATACAACGGGCCAAGTGCTATAACTTGTACTCATATTCCCAAAAGGGTTGAATCCATCGGTTGTGAGTCCCAAGCGCACGTTCCGAGCTTCTAACCCGAACTCTGGATACTGATTATCGAAAGACTGCCACGCAAGTGAATCAGCCGGATGCCTCATATACCCGTCATTCTTAACTC
>NW_023343188.1:0-209 GCF_001411555.2 Juglans regia | reverse complement strand
AACCTCGCTGTGCATGCCACGGGGCTGTCAAGGCAGGCCATGGGGCGTGCCATGGGGCTGTCAAGGCAAGCCATGGGGCATGCCCGCGGGGCTGTCAAGGCATGTCATGGGGCTGTCAAGTCAGGCTGTCAAGTCAGGCCATGGGGCTTGCCATGGGGCTGTGAAGGCAAGCCATGGGGCGTGCACGCGGGGCTGTCGAGGCAAGCCAT
>NW_023343187.1:0-209 GCF_001411555.2 Juglans regia | reverse complement strand
TTGAGAGGAGTTATTGGCAGCTCTAGAAGGGGTGAATTTCATGGTGCTTCATTAATATAGGGAAGGGAAGGGAATAATGCAGCTGATTTTCTTGCTAGAGAGGGGGAAATGGGCAAGAATGTGATTTATGAAGAGCGGTTTTCGCTACCTCGTCTTCTTAAGTGGATTTTTTGCTTGGATAGGTGGGGTCTCCCCTCCTTTCGCACATA
>NW_023343186.1:0-251 GCF_001411555.2 Juglans regia | reverse complement strand
ATCAAGGTTCAACCCCATGGGAACAAGGCCATCAAGGTCCGGAAGCCACCTCAATGAAGCATGTGCGTAGCACTGGGTGCCATAACACCATCCGCCGTGCACATCTACGTCAAAGAGGAAGCAAACAAACACACAGGCCCGGCCTCCATGCGGCCAACCAAATGTAAAATGAAAAATGGAGATGCCCGTCAAACCCCATGGAAGCGAGGCCAGCATCATCCGGATACCCCCGAGAGCAACAATGTGCGTAG
>NW_023343185.1:0-209 GCF_001411555.2 Juglans regia | reverse complement strand
AGTGTGGCTAAGATCTTGCCAAGTGTCCAAATAAAACTTCTCTAATCCAATTTGGACATTCCACACTGTGATTTCGAAACACTGCAATTGGTGCGCTTACCGAGATTACTATTCACTTCGAAAAAGTGAATCATAAACTTAACACTAAAAATTCATAAATATTCATATTAACCTACAGTGAAAATATTAAACCGAAATTCAACCTCGAA
>NW_023343184.1:0-209 GCF_001411555.2 Juglans regia | reverse complement strand
ATTAGTTCATACTTACACATGCATGGCTTAATCTTTGAGACAAGCATATGACTACTGGCAGGATCAACCAGGTAGCATTCATTCTCGATGCCGGCACCGCACGTCAACCTACCACTCCGGAAGGAGGATAGGATCAAGACGCGAGCACGACAATCGTTCGTGTCAAACGAGAACGCTCGGTTTGGGATAAAGAGGCCGGAGACCCCCCA
>NW_023343183.1:0-209 GCF_001411555.2 Juglans regia | reverse complement strand
GGCTTAATCTTTGAGACAAGCATATGACTACTGGCAGGATCAACCAGGTAGCATTCATTCTCGATGCCGGCACCGCACGTAAACCTACCACTCCGGAAGGAGGACAGGATCAAGACGCGAGCACGACAATCGTTCGTGTCAAACGAGAACGCTCGGTTTGGGATAAAGAGGCCGGAGACCCCCCACACCAACACAATGTTCCGCATCCA
>NW_023343182.1:0-209 GCF_001411555.2 Juglans regia | reverse complement strand
GAAAACATTGACCAGGAAAAGTGTCCAATAAAATCGTGCACGCAGATGATCTACGCGAATCGGTTATATTTAGCGCAACGTTGTGCTATAAATTTCCCAACACCTCCCACCTCTTTATAATATCCAAGAGTCAGCTAGCTACCAACCCTCTTTCTTTCTTTCTTTCTTTCTATCTTTCGTACTTAACATCTCACCGACCCGTAAACTCC
>NW_023343181.1:0-209 GCF_001411555.2 Juglans regia | reverse complement strand
AGGGCTGGGCACGGGGGTCCCAGTCCCGAACCCGTCGGCTGTCGGTGGACTGCTCGAGCTGCTCCCGCGGCGAGAGCGGGTCGCCGCGTGCCGGCCGGGGGACGCACTGGGAACGATCGCTTCGGCGGTCTTCCCCGGGCGTCGAACAGTCGACTCAGAACTGGTACGGACAAGGGGAATCCGACTGTTTAATTAAAACAAAGCATTGC
>NW_023343180.1:0-209 GCF_001411555.2 Juglans regia | reverse complement strand
GGAATTAACCAGACAAATCGCTCCACCAACTAAGAACGGCCATGCACCACCACCCATAGAATCAAGAAAGAGCTCTCAGTCTGTCAATCCTTACTATGTCTGGAACTGGTAAGTTTCCCCGTGTTGAGTCAAATTAAGCCGCAGGCTCCACTCCTGGTGGTGCCCTTCCGTCAATTCCTTTAAGTTTCAGCCTTGCGACCATACTCCCC
>NW_023343175.1:0-209 GCF_001411555.2 Juglans regia | reverse complement strand
ATATAAATAAAAAAATTATTATAATATATAAATAATAAAAAATCACTATAATATATAAATAAGAAATATTTATCACTATTATATATAAATAAAAAATAAAATCTTTATAATATATAAATAAAAAATAAAATCACTATAATATATAAATAAAAAATAAAATCACTATAATATATAAATAAAAAATATTTATCACTATAATATATAAATAA
>NW_023343174.1:0-209 GCF_001411555.2 Juglans regia | reverse complement strand
ACCTGCCCAGCAGAACGACCTGTGAACATGTAATAACCTTCTGGGTGGGGGTGTAATGCCCCCTCCCAAAAAACGGTTGGGAGGGCACGTTGAGATATGCCCACAGCTCCTCGTGTGTGGTTGGTCAATCTTCTCGTTCCCTTCCCGATCGAACAATGAACCCCGGCGCGGTCTGCGCCAAGGAACTTAAACAAGGAGTAACCACGGGC
>NW_023343173.1:0-209 GCF_001411555.2 Juglans regia | reverse complement strand
CAGCCCCATGGCTTGCCTTGACAGCCCCGTGGCAAGCCCCATGGCTCCCCATGGCTTGGCCCATGGCTTGCCCCAAGGCACGCCGCGACACACCCGTGGTGCTTCGCCTACCATGTCAAGCACACAAAGGTCCGACGAAGAACACCGTAGATCACACAAACTCTACAAAAGCAATCTTCCTTGTTGCCTCAAAAGATTGCAATACAACA
>NW_023343172.1:0-209 GCF_001411555.2 Juglans regia | reverse complement strand
AACTATAACTGATTTAATGAGCCATTCGCAGTTTCACAGTCTGAATTAGTTCATACTTACACATGCATGGCTTAATCTTTGAGACAAGCATATGACTACTGGCACGATCAACCAGGTAGCATTCATTCTCGATGCCGGCACCGCACGTAAACCTACCACTCCGGAAGGAGGATAGGATCAAGACGCGAGCACGACAATCGTTCGTGTCA
>NW_023343171.1:0-209 GCF_001411555.2 Juglans regia | reverse complement strand
CACCCAGAAGGTTATTACATGTTCACAGGTCGTTCTGCTGGGCAGGTATCGACAATGATCCTTCCGCAGGTTCACCTACGGAAACCTTGTTACGACTTCTCCTTGCTCTAAATGATAAGGTTCAGTGGACTTCTCGCGACGTTGCCGGCAGCGAACCGCCCACATCGCCTCGATCCGAACACTTCACCGGACCATTCAATCGGTAGGAG
>NW_023343170.1:0-209 GCF_001411555.2 Juglans regia | reverse complement strand
TGAGCGACATACTAGCGTCCTTCCGATCCCAATCCAAACGGAGATCTGATCCAAACCCATCGCTACGCGATGGGCAGGGCGAGATTTTCCCAAAAATCCACTCCTGAGTGGTCCTTCTTGTCAATTTATCTCGCAAGGCGGAAAAAACAAAAACGAGGGGTGCAACACGAGGACTTCCCAGGAGGTCACCCATCCTTGTACTACTCTCG
>NW_023343169.1:0-209 GCF_001411555.2 Juglans regia | reverse complement strand
TTCCATGTTTCACCCCCGTGGTAGGGTTATAAACCACCATTATACCCGTGGCTGGGCCATTTTCCATGTTTCACCCCCGTGGTAGGGTTATAAACCACCATTATTCCCGTGGCTGGGCCATTTTCCATGTTTCACCCCGTGGTAGGGTTATAAACCACCATTATACCCGTGGCTGGGCCTTAACAGAAACAGAACGGATTTCATCGAAA
>NW_023343168.1:0-209 GCF_001411555.2 Juglans regia | reverse complement strand
CTTTTCTTCTCATAAAAATCAGACCAAGATCTTTTCTCAAGGTGGAGTGTGAGAGTGAAAGAGTGAGGTGGCCCTTTTGCTTTGTCTTTCTAGAACCTTCTAGGTCCTTCTTGTACAGATCTGGCCAGCCAAGTGGGGGTACAAAACTTAGCCATGAAGCAATCCTATGGTGACCAAATTCGTGGGCCTTAGTGGGCCTAAACCGAATC
>NW_023343167.1:0-209 GCF_001411555.2 Juglans regia | reverse complement strand
CTCTGTCTCTGAGTGCACCCACTTTGGAAACAAAGTGGTTTTATTGTGGTCTTTCATGTGTGCACACTCGGGGCTCCGAGAAGAATAAAGGAAAGATTTCACCTATGTCTCTGCCTGGTTTGGCCACCGGGGTTAGCACAACCCTACCACGGGGGTGAAACATGGTCTCTGCTCTGTTTGATGCTCTGTTTTGATCTGATGATGATACT
>NW_023343166.1:0-209 GCF_001411555.2 Juglans regia | reverse complement strand
TCGCGACGTTGCCGGCAGCGAACCGCCCACATCGCCTCGATCCGAACACTTCACCGGACCATTCAATCGGTAGGAGCGACGGGCGGTGTGTACAAAGGGCAGGGTCGTAGTCAACGCGAGCTGATGACTCGCGCTTACTAGGAATTCCTCGTTGAAGACCAACAATTGCAATGATCTATCCCCATCACGATGAAATTTCAAAGATTACC
>NW_023343165.1:0-281 GCF_001411555.2 Juglans regia | reverse complement strand
GCGATGGGCAGGGCGAGATTTTCCCAAAAATCCACTCCCGAGTGCTCCTTCTTGTCAATTTATCTCGCAAGGCGGAAAAAACAAAAACGAGGGGTGCAACACGAGGACTTCCCAGGAGGTCACCCATCCAAGTACTACTCTCGCCCAAGCACGCTTAACTGCGGAGTTCTGATGGGATCCGGTGCATTAGTGCTGGTATGATCGCACCCATCAAACTAATTACTTAAAATTCATGTAATCCTTGAGCGACATACTAGCGTCCTTCCGATCCCAATCCAAAC
>NW_023343164.1:0-209 GCF_001411555.2 Juglans regia | reverse complement strand
AGCACTCTAATTTCTTCAAAGTAACAGCACCGGAGGCACGACCCGGCCAGTTAAGGCCAGGAGCGCATCGCCGGTAGAAGGGACGAGCAGACCGGTGCACACCATGGGCGGACCGCTCTGCCCAACCCAAGATCCAACTACGAGCTTTTTAACTGCAACAACTTAAATATACGCTATTGGAGCTGGAATTACCGCGGCTGCTGGCACCA
>NW_023343163.1:0-209 GCF_001411555.2 Juglans regia | reverse complement strand
AAACTCAACTCACAATGAATAAATTCATCAAATTTCATAAACTTCATAATCTGATTAGAATGAGGCTACATAGAGTATTTAAAGCAAAACCTAATGAAACCCTAACCAAAATAAACCCCCATCTTCCAAAAGTGCCCCTGGATGAACAGTGCCGCGGCTACAGTGCTGTGCTACAGTACTCGGCTACAGTAACCCTAACCCTAGTTCAA
>NW_023343161.1:0-209 GCF_001411555.2 Juglans regia | reverse complement strand
CCTATAACAATCTCGATCCAGTGTGTGATACCTACTTCCCCGAGAAATACATGCAGAATATCGAGCAGCGCGTCTCGATGGGCCACGCGCCAATGCATACAGTTTATCAGATATATCATTTGGATTATTCGCATGCAATTGTACAACCTACATATTGAGTAAAGCATATACTATATCAAAGTTGAAATTAATATTTTTTCATTTGTTAT
>NW_023343160.1:0-209 GCF_001411555.2 Juglans regia | reverse complement strand
AACAAGGTTTCCGTAGGTGAACCTGCGGAAGGATCATTGTCGATACCTGCCCAGCAGAACGACCTGTGAACATGTAATAACCTTCTGGGTGGGGGTGTAATGCCGCCTCCCAAAAAACGGTTGGGAGGGCACGTTGAGATATGCCCACCGCTCCTCGTGTGTGGTTGGTCAATCTTCTCGTTCCCTTCCCGATCGAACAATGAACCCCG
>NW_023343159.1:0-209 GCF_001411555.2 Juglans regia | reverse complement strand
AGTAATGAGAGGAATGACTAATTATCCATAGAAAATATATCAAAAGACGAAAGAATTTGTGGTTCTAACAGGTAATCCAATTAAGGTAAAGTGGCGGGGTCAAATGAGTTCTGGGATTTTTAATAATTTATTTTTAGTTACGAGGGGCTTGACGAGAATGACTTGCAGGGGTGGGTACCTAATTTTTCTGTTGTTGGTGGGTATGTAAC
>NW_023343156.1:0-258 GCF_001411555.2 Juglans regia | reverse complement strand
TGGGCTTGTTGATGGGGGCAATCGGTCGTGCTAGGGGCTTTCTCACGTTGGCTAGCCCTCGGGTGCTCTAGTCTACCCCATGGCGGTTGGGCCTATTTGTTTGGATGCCTCCTTTGCACCATGCTTGTGCACGGCGGATGGTGTTATGGCACCCAGTGCTACGCACATTGTTGCTCTCGGGGGTATCCGGATGATGCTGGCCTCGCTTCCATGGGGTTTGACGGGCATCTCCATTTTTCATTTTACATTTGGTTGGCC
>NW_023343155.1:0-209 GCF_001411555.2 Juglans regia | reverse complement strand
CCAAACACCATGCCACACTCACACCTCAAGGATGCCATGCACGAGGATCGAACCCCCACGAAGATCAACGCATCAAGAAGGAAACCGTATCAAGGTTCAACCCCGTGGGAACAAGGCCATCAAGGTCCGGAAGCCACCTCAATGAAGCATGTGCGTAGCACTGGGTGCCATAACACCATCCGCCGTGCACATCTACGTCAAAGAGGAAG
>NW_023343153.1:0-209 GCF_001411555.2 Juglans regia | reverse complement strand
GCACGCCTTGCGGCGCGTGCTGCCCTCCACGATCGCGGCAACGACGTCTCCACGGGCATGACTACAACCCGGGCTTGGGCCGCCGCCGCAATCCGCATCGGTCCTCGCCCCGAGTCGATCGGCAGACCGGCATACACCGTTCCACATCCGACCGGGGCGCATCGCCGGCCCCCATCCGCTTCCCTCCCGACAATTTCAAGCACTCTTTG
>NW_023343152.1:0-209 GCF_001411555.2 Juglans regia | reverse complement strand
AGCGAAATGCGATACTTGGTGTGAATTGCAGAATCCCGCGAATCATCGAGTCTTTGAACGCAAGTTGCGCCCGAAGCCATTCGGCCGAGGGCACGTCTGCCTGGATGTCACGCATCGTTGCCCCAACCCCAAACACTTCTTATGATGTGTGGGGTGCGGGGAAGACATTGGCCTCCCGTGTGCTTCTGCTCGCGGTTAGCCTAAAAGTG
>NW_023343150.1:0-209 GCF_001411555.2 Juglans regia | reverse complement strand
GGCTCAAATCCGAAACCCTAAATTAATTTAGGGGTTTCAATCTTTGAAACCCCTAAATTAATTTAGGGTTTCGAAATACCCTAAATTAATTTAGGGGATTCAAAAATTGAAACCCCTAAATTAATTTAGGGCTCAAATCCGAAACCCTAAATTAATTTAGGGGTTTCAATCTTTGAAACCCCTAAATTAATTTAGGGTTTCGAAATACC
>NW_023343149.1:0-209 GCF_001411555.2 Juglans regia | reverse complement strand
ACCGGTGAAGCACAACCAAGTCCATCTCCGATTTCGGCATTTTTGGCCTTAAACCACCATTTGCGCCGTCATCCACGGCAAACCACCACCACCATTGGCTTCACTGACCTCTCTAGGCCCTACCCTATCATTTTGGGGTCTTCGTTTGTCTCCGTTGAAAAGTGGGTATTTGTGACCCACGGCCACAGTGTATTTTACACTGTGGTGTT
>NW_023343148.1:0-209 GCF_001411555.2 Juglans regia | reverse complement strand
GGTCTCAACCCCTTGGGAGCCAAGCCAAACCAGCAAACAACCCATCGTCGGCCGAGAGCACGCGTAGGAATCTAGTGCTAAGAAGCACCAAACACCATGCCACAGTCACACCTCAAGGATGCCATGCACGAGGATCGAACCCCCACGAAGATCAACGCATCAAGAAGGAAACCGTATCAAGGTTCAACCCCATGGGAACAAGGCCATCA
>NW_023343146.1:0-263 GCF_001411555.2 Juglans regia | reverse complement strand
GTTGCAAAGGAGGCATCCAAACAAATAGGCCCAACCGCCATGGGGTAGACTAGAGCACACGAGGGCTAGCCAACGTGAGAAAGCCCCTAGCACGACCGATTGCCCCCATCAACAAGCCCATGCGTGGCACTAGGGGCCACCAAATCCGTCCCTAAAGCACAAGCTTGTTGCTAGAAAGCAATCGAGAATGTAGGAATCACCCCCACGAAAACGAGCCCAAAAAACGGTCGTCGGGACATGGTCGGCCGGCGGCGGCCGCCGCC
>NW_023343145.1:0-209 GCF_001411555.2 Juglans regia | reverse complement strand
GCTCGTCGCCTAGGACTCACTTTTAGGCTAACCGCGAGCAGAAGCACACGGGAGGCCAATGTCTTCCCCGCACCCCACACATCATAAGAAGTGTTTGGGGTTGGAGCAACGATGCGTGACACCCAGGCAGACGTGCCCTCGGCCGAATGGCTTCGGGCGCAACTTGCGTTCAAAGACTCGATGATTCGCGGGATTCTGCAATTCACACC
>NW_023343144.1:0-209 GCF_001411555.2 Juglans regia | reverse complement strand
GGTGAGAATTGTACTTCAAGGCGGCCCGCACGGCTCATCCGCCGCGAGGGCTTCACCAACGACACGTGCCTCTGGGGGCCCTAAGGCCCCTACTGCAGGTCGGCGATCGGGCGACGGGCGCACGCGTCGCTTCTAGCCCGGATTCTGACTTAGAGGCGTTCAGTCATAATCCAGCGCACGGTAGCTTCGCGCCACTGGCTTTTCAACCA
>NW_023343143.1:0-209 GCF_001411555.2 Juglans regia | reverse complement strand
CTTGAAATCTTATTCAATAGACTTAATAATTAAAGTGACCATATGGGTGCTACACAGGTCCCCTTGAGCCGTGTGTCCCTGCCGATTACCGCATCACATCACAGATTTCTATACCAGCTGTGAGTGCATTAATACGTACTCCACAGTTGTTGTGGCCCCACGTATTCTACGTGTCACAATTGCTGTGTCTCACGTAGTGTATGCTCCAC
>NW_023343142.1:0-209 GCF_001411555.2 Juglans regia | reverse complement strand
AGCAAACAAGTACCGCGAGGGAAAGATGAAAAGGACTTTGAAAAGAGAGTCAAAGAGTGCTTGAAATTGTCGGGAGGGAAGCGGATGGGGGCCGGCGATGCGCCTCGGTCGGATGTGGAACGGTGTATGCCGGTCTGCCGATCGACTCGGGGCGTGGACCGATGCGGATTGCGGCGGCGGCCCAAGCCCGGGTTGTAGTCATGCCCGTG
>NW_023343141.1:0-209 GCF_001411555.2 Juglans regia | reverse complement strand
CACACCTATTTAGACACTCCAGCGTGAACAAAGGAGTTCCACTAGGATATTACCCCATCCTAGCGCTTAGGGTCGTGATTGACATGAATGACTTAACTGACAGACATGACATTTCGTAACGTGACGTAACATGAACGTGACATAAAAGATAAAAGTCCTGACGTAGCATAACATGACATGAACATAAGATGACAGACATGACATACTTC
>NW_023343140.1:0-209 GCF_001411555.2 Juglans regia | reverse complement strand
GAGCTCTCGATTCCTTGGCACGACTCAACAAAGCAGCCGTGCCGTCCTACCTATTTAAAGTTTGAGAATAGGTCGAGGGCGTTGCGCCCCCGATGCCTCTAATCTTTGGCTTTACCCGATAGAACTCGCCCGTGGGCTCCAGCTATCCTGAGGGAAACTTCGGAGGGAACCAGCTACTAGACGGTTCGATTAGTCTTTCGCCCCTATAC
>NW_023343139.1:0-209 GCF_001411555.2 Juglans regia | reverse complement strand
GAGGGAAAGATGAAAAGGACTTTGAAAAGAGAGTCAAAGAGTGCTTGAAATTGTCGGGAGGGAAGCGGATGGGGGCCGGCGATGCGCCCCGGTCGGATGTGGAATGGTGTATGCCGGTCTGCCGATCGACTCGGGGCGTGGACCGATGCGGATTGCGGCGGCGGCCCAAGCCCGGGTTGTAGTCATGCCCGTGGAGACGTCGTTGCCGC
>NW_023343138.1:0-209 GCF_001411555.2 Juglans regia | reverse complement strand
AGTCAACAGGTTGCGAATGGGGCCTAATTAGCTGGTCACCGGAGCGCGCCAGGCACTAACGCCGATGGTGCCACACATTATGTTACGTGTGTCCACAGCAAGTGCGGCACAAACAGATAAGTCATGGGGCCACAACAACTGTGGAGCATGAAGTATGGGGCCACAACAACTGTGGAGCATACACTACGTGAGACACAGCAATTGTGACA
>NW_023343137.1:0-209 GCF_001411555.2 Juglans regia | reverse complement strand
TACAATTGAATCGTTCGAACGTTAAACCGACTAACGTTCGACCAAAGAACTTGCATTCGGACGCTCCTTCGTTTACATTCGAAATAACGTCCGAACATTAAACGTGCTACGTTTGAACATTTACGTTTACGTTCGAACAAATATTCGAACGTTTATTGTAATTAACGTTCGGACGCATTAACATGCGAACGTAAATATGATACGTTCGA
>NW_023343136.1:0-209 GCF_001411555.2 Juglans regia | reverse complement strand
TACAATTGAATCGTTCGAACGTTAAACCGACTAACGTTCGAACAAAGAACTTGCATTCGGACGCTCCTTCGTTTACATTCGAAATAACGTCCGAACATTAAACGTGCTACGTTTGAACATTTACGTTTACGTTCGAACAAATATTCGAACGTTTATTGTAATTAACGTTCGGACGCATTAACATGCGAACGTAAATATGATACGTTCGA
>NW_023343135.1:0-254 GCF_001411555.2 Juglans regia | reverse complement strand
TTTTTTTGATTAAATAAATCCGAAAAATCAAAAAAAATCGAAAATAGGCAAAAATCGATAGGTGATGCTTGGAACACATCCAAGATGTATTGGAATGAATTTAGGAAACCAATTTGGGTGGTTTCAATTGTCCAAAAGCACGAGACAAGAGTTCGCCCCCGTTCATGCACGTCGGGTGGCAACATTGGGGGGCCATGTTGTGAGTGTTGTATTGCAATCTTTTGAGGCAACAAGGAAGATTGCTTTTGTAGAGT
>NW_023343134.1:0-209 GCF_001411555.2 Juglans regia | reverse complement strand
GACCCCAACCCTTGTTATGTAGGAAAAGGGCATGTAAAATGTCAAATGACCCCGCCAATCGGCACACCTAGTGCAAACCATGCATCCCTAAATCAAACCATTGACATTATGGCTTTTCAACAAGTTTTTAAAGGGGTTTTTCTACAACTCATTCAACCCTCTCATCATGTCCCCTAAACCTAAAAAATCCAGACCTAAAATAAGGCCAA
>NW_023343133.1:0-208 GCF_001411555.2 Juglans regia | reverse complement strand
ATGATCCTTCCGCAGGTTCACCTACGGAAACCTTGTTACGACTTCTCCTTCCTCTAAATGATAAGGTTCAGTGGACTTCTCGCGACGTTGCCGGCAGCGAACCGCCACATCGCCTCGATCCGAACACTTCACCGGACCATTCAATCGGTAGGAGCGACGGGCGGTGTGTACAAAGGGCAGGGACGTAGTCAACGCGAGCTGATGACTC
>NW_023343131.1:0-209 GCF_001411555.2 Juglans regia | reverse complement strand
AGTCAACAGGTTGCGAATGGGGCCTAATTAGCTGGTCACCGGAGCGCGCCAGGCACTAACGCCGATGGTGCCACACATTATGTTACGTGTGTCCACAGCAAGTGAGGCACAAACAGATAAGTCATGGGGCCACAACAACTGTGGAGCATGAAGTATGGGGCCACAACAACTGTGGAGCATACACTACGTGAGACACAGCAATTGTGACA
>NW_023343130.1:0-209 GCF_001411555.2 Juglans regia | reverse complement strand
TGCAAAGCCTTTGCACACGTATCCAAGGAGCTGAGACAGAAGCTCGATGTTAAGTCAACTCCATGTATCTTTGTTGGATATGGAGATGAAGAATTCGGATACAAATTATGGGATCCAGTGACAAAGAAAATTGTCAGAAGTAGGGACGTTGTGTTCCATGAAAACCAGAACATAGGAACTGAAGCTTCATCAAGAGAGCTTAGTTCCGA
>NW_023343129.1:0-209 GCF_001411555.2 Juglans regia | reverse complement strand
CTCGTGCATGGCATCCTTGAGGTGTGAGTGTGGCATGGTGTTTGGTGCTTCTTAGCACTAGATTCCTACGCGTGCTCTCGGCCGACGATGGGTTGTTTGCTGGTGTGGCTTGGCTCCCAAGGGGTTGAGACCTCAACAACTGTCCCGATTGTTACTATTTTCTCTTCTCTTATTTCCCATGCCTAGCGGGGCAGGCTCGACACCACACA
>NW_023343127.1:0-209 GCF_001411555.2 Juglans regia | reverse complement strand
CAGATTATGTTTATAAAAAAAAAAAAAAAAAAAAAGTGTATGTTTTACGGGTGCTACAGCTATAAGATTGTCGTATCAGGAACAAAGTGAAGATTAAGAACTGAGAAAAACCATATTCTGCCAACAATGGTCAATGGCTGTATATTAAAGTATGAAATCTTCTAGAACTACAAAATATATCAGCAGTCTGCATTTACACTTGTTATAGA
>NW_023343126.1:0-209 GCF_001411555.2 Juglans regia | reverse complement strand
AGTCTGACATGTGTGCGAGTCAACGGGCTAGTAAACCCGTAAGGCGTAAGGAAGCTGATTGGTGGGATCCCCTTGTGGGTTGCACCGCCGACCGACCTTGATCTACTGAGAAGGGTTCGAGTGAGAGCATACCTGTCGGGACCCGAAAGATGGTGAACTATGCCTGAGCGGGGCGAAGCCAGAGGAAACTCTGGTGGAGGCCCGCAGCG
>NW_023343125.1:0-277 GCF_001411555.2 Juglans regia | reverse complement strand
TGTTGCTCTCGGGGGTATCCGGATGATGCTGGCCTCGCTTCCATGGGGTTTGACGGGCATCTCCATTTTTCATTTTACATTTGGTTGGCCGCATGGTGGCCGGGCCTGTGTGTTTGTTTGCTTCCTTTTTGACGTAGATGTGCACGGCGGATGGTGTTATGGCACCCAGTGCTACGCACATGCTTCATTGAGGTGGCTTCCGGACCTTGATGGCCTTGTTCCCATGGGGTTGAACCTTGATACGGTTTCCTTCTTGATGCGTTGATCTTCGTGGGGG
>NW_023343124.1:0-209 GCF_001411555.2 Juglans regia | reverse complement strand
GCGAGATAAATTGACAAGAAGGAGCACTCGGGAGTGGATTTTTGGGAAAATCTCGCCCTGCCCATCGCGTAGCCATGGGTTTGGATCAGATCTCCGTTTGGATTCGGATCGGAAGGACGCTAGTATGTCGCTCAAGGATTATATGAATTTTAAGTAATTAGTTTGATGGGTGCGATCATACCAGCACTAATGCACCGGATCCCATCAGA
>NW_023343123.1:0-209 GCF_001411555.2 Juglans regia | reverse complement strand
AAACTTTAAATAGGTAGGACGGCACGGCTGCTTTGTTGAGTCGTGCCAAGGAATCGAGAGCTCCAAGTGGGCCATTTTTGGTAAGCAGAACTGGCGATGCGGGACGAACCGGAAGCCGGGTTACGGTGCCCAACTGCGCGCTAACCTAGAACCCACAAAGGGTGTTGGTCGATTAAGACAGCAGGACGGTGGTCATGGAAGTCGAAATC
>NW_023343122.1:0-209 GCF_001411555.2 Juglans regia | reverse complement strand
GGCACGCCCCATGGCCTGCCTTGACAGCCCCGTGGCATGCACAGCGAGGTTAGCACGGTGCCCACGGGCGATGCCTTGACAGCCCCATGGCTTGCCTCGGTGGTACCCATGGCATGCCCCATGGCATGCACAGCGAGGTTAGCACGGTGCCCACGGGCCATGCCTTGACAGCCCCATGGCTTTCCTTGACAGCCCCATGGCATGCACAG
>NW_023343121.1:0-209 GCF_001411555.2 Juglans regia | reverse complement strand
CCGGCTTCCGGTTCATCCCGCATCGCCAGTTCTGCTTACCAAAAATGGCCCACTTGGAGCTCTCGATTCCTTGGCACGACTCAACAAAGCAGCCGTGCCGTCCTGCCTATTTAAAGTTTGAGAATAGGTCGAGGGCGTTGCGCCCCCGATGCCTCTAATCATTGGCTTTACCCGATAGAACTCGCCCGTGGGCTCCAGCTATCCTGAGG
>NW_023343120.1:0-209 GCF_001411555.2 Juglans regia | reverse complement strand
GCCTGTCAAGACATACAACCTTGTCACCACTCACACGCCGTTACGTCCGCCAGACCACAACATCAAACAAATTGAACCACACCCCAACCAAGCACAAGGCTAGCAGAGCGTGTGGAAGCATTGTGTGGTGTCGAGCCTGCCCCGCTAGGCATGGGAAATAAGAGAAGAGAAAATAGTAACAATCGGGACAGTTGTTGAGGTCTCAACCC
>NW_023343119.1:0-209 GCF_001411555.2 Juglans regia | reverse complement strand
GCCATGGGGTAGACTAGAGCACCCGAGGGCTAGCCAACGTGAGAAAGCCCCTAGCACGACCGATTGCCCCCATCAACAAGCCCATGCGCGGCACTAGGTGCCACGAAATCCGTCCCTAAAGCACAAGCTTGTTGCTAGAAAGCAAGCGAGAATGTAGGAATCACCCCCACGAAAGCGAGCCCAAAAAACGGTCGTCGCCCGTCAAACCC
>NW_023343117.1:0-209 GCF_001411555.2 Juglans regia | reverse complement strand
GAAGGAAACCGTATCAAGGTTCAACCCCATGGGAACAAGGCCATCAAGGTCCGGAAGCCACCTCAATGAAGCATGTGCGTAGCACTGGGTGCCATAACACCATCGGCCGTGCACATCTACGTCAAAGAGGAAGCAAACAAACACACAGGCCCGGCCACCATGCGGCCAACCAAATGTAAAATGAAAAATGGAGATGCCCGTCAAACCCC
>NW_023343115.1:0-200 GCF_001411555.2 Juglans regia | reverse complement strand
CGTACCCGCAAAGCTCCACATCCCCCGCATCCCTCTCTTGCGCACGAACCCTACCCCTAATCTACCGTCCTCTTCAGCCCGCATCCCTCTCTTTCGCACGAACCCTAACCCTAATCTCCCGTCCTCTTCAGCCTTCAAGCCGCGAACACACACGAACCCGCAAGAGATCGTTATTCTCCACGAGCCTGCATCCCTCTCTT
>NW_023343114.1:0-39241 GCF_001411555.2 Juglans regia | reverse complement strand
TTTGCTGGTAATGCCGTTCCATCTCTTCGGCAGTTTTCTTTTTGTTCAAATATCTTCAAAAAAATTTAGAAAAGAGTAGTTAATAAGGGAAATTCACAACAATATGTACTAGAAATTCAGCATTTGAAACCACCAAGATTTGTAGGTAAAGCAAAAGATAAACTCATAAAAGTTGCGTATAGTAGATCGGAAGATACTTCATGTGGTCATGCAGGGCTGCCTGGAAATCATAAGCTTCTGTTCTTTCTCGAAATCCTATACCAATGAAAGCATGCCGAAGACGGCCAGCTGCAAGAATCCTGGATGAATGAGGACCATACTCGAAAAAATAACTGGAAACAATAGAAAGCAAAGAGGAAAGGCATTAAAGCAAAGATCATGGTATATCTCTGTTTTTGATGTTGGATCCTTTTTGTGAGTCTAAGAGGACTAATGAAATAATTCCCCTGGAATACCATGGGAGGTTTCTTTTCCGTTTGGACAGCCACCTTCCCAAGGTTTTTAATATTATTAGAAGGAACCAAATTAAAATATACTGGTGTTGAATGTCTAAATCTAATAAAAAGACAAGCCTTTTTGGTAGATAGTCTTCTGATAGGATGCTGGCTACACAATCCATATCCCATAATCCCATAGTCTTCTCATGTCATCAATGAAGAAAACTACGAATTGCGTGGGCACCCATTAATCAAGCAGCACGAGGAGGACATGTCAAAACACCAGTACTCTCAAGCATGCTTTCAATGTAGCACCCATACTTGGATTTCAGCATGTTGAGAGTTAATAATTGATTTTGAAAAAAAATATATATATTTTTCATAATGTATAATGTTGCAATGTATATAACACAAAAATATACAAACATAATTTGATAAAATTATTAATATATAATGAAATTTTTAGTAATTAAAGATAGGTGAGAGTTTCGTTTCCATCTTTAGCAAAAAAGTTCATGTTCAACATTACTTCTAAGAAAAAATGTTAAAAGAAACTTGAGGAAAAATGAAGAAGAGTCCAGCGTAGAAAAATATAAAGTATAAGAAAACAAGAAAAATCTTGAAGGGGGACTCAATAAAGAATAGAGAAAGATTACATGCTATTAGTTTTTTAATATATAATTCAGGAAAATCTTGATGGGGACTCAATGAAGAATAGAGAAAGATTAAGCGTTATGAATTATTTATTACATACTTTTGAATTTAGAAAATTTTTAGAGTCAAAATTTAAGGCTTTATAAACAATTAAATTCTTTGTAAGATTTAGGGTTATGTTGTGAATTTAACCAAAACTCAAATGTATATACTTTTAATATTTTCTAAAACTGATTATTAGATATTTTTAGAAGTTAATTAAGGAGCTATTTTGAAATTTTTTATATGAACTTTAAAATCAACTAAGGTTTTAAAAACATTTTGAGTTTTTTTTTTTTCTTTTTTTTTTTTGGGGGGGGCAGCAATGGTCTACTTCTTTCAAATATAAAGATTGTATTTGAGTTTCAAACATAGTACAATGTCAGACTTATTTGCATTTTTTAGTAATAGATGCTTCTAGTTACTGACCACAAAATACATCTTTGGCATCTACAAATTCATTATACATTTCTGCCATCAGTAGATGTAGTAGTCCAAGTTTCAAGGAAATTGTCACCCATCCATAATAATTTTTATTTGACTATTGTTGGAATTATATCCAACACAGCAGCACCTCCGGGTATGAAACCGGCTGAGTGCTGCCCACTTTAAAAAATGTGTTCATTGTTGAAAACACCCAGGTCAGGAAAAGGCAGACTCTCAAGCTGAGTATCAAAAAAACAAAGCTTGAGTATTGATGGACATTGTGGTTACTTCACCATAGTTTACTACTGTACAAGCCTTGACTGTTTTCAATTGGTAATCTTATCTTTTACCTCCTATCATCTTAAAAATTTTAGGCTGGAGAGAGAGGGAAGGAAAATCTAGCTTCAATTTCGGTTATGGATGAAAAATAGAGATTTAAATAATCATTTCAGGTATTGTAAGTGGTTAAACAAGCAAATAGAAATATTAACTGTTCAGTAAAAGAGAAAAGGAATAAGAGATGGGCAAAGTAGCTCACCAATGTTCTCTTCGATGCGAAGAACAAAATATCTGCCGAAGAAACAATTATCATTTAGACATCCTCCAGATACTAAATTGCAATATGAACATTTAAACAATGTAAGTACAGAGTCCTTCAACATTTACGATCCAACAGTTTAGCTTTGACTCCAGCAAGAAATAGAATCAACCTGCTGCTATCAATTACAGGTTCTACTGGATGTGGCTCTCCATTTCGCAAAAACGCCCGAGCATATAATTCACCTATTATATACATATATAGCGGATTATTGTACAAGAAGTTAATGATACTACTGAGATATATACCATACCGTTTGCTACTTACAGCAACTTAAAGATGATCTTACCTGTGGTCTTATCTTCGAGTCTGATAATGCACTCTTCTCCCTTGCTAATGACTTTCAGCACCCCGTCCCAAGCCCATTTGTTCACATCCCACTCATCAGCCCTGAAATGAACTTAGAAGAAATAAACATTGATAACCACTTTCTGGTAATAGAATTTTCAGCAGTAACCGTTGCTAACGATGACAGTTTATCTTCCATACTAGAAACTATAATGACTGAAAATAATCCACAAAGTGATGAGTACAAACTACTTTTCATTCTTATTTTCCAACAGACAGTTGCATTGTCCCAGTCCAAAGGGGGGACCTTTCATTTTCATGTACAATTTTGTTGAAGTGATTTCTGAATTGCAGAAAAGATGCTTCATGTACAGATTGACTGACATGGAATTTTACAAGGACAAAAACATCTCAGCAACTTAAAGAATAGGAGAAGGTATAAAAATAAGTAAAATTAGGCTCCTTATTGAGCATAGATAACAGTAGAAATGTCCATATGTCAACAATCTCAATTAAAATCAGGCATCTTATTTTAATAAGTTGAGAAATACCTGTAGGAAGCGGCAGATTTCCTTGGGGGTATCTGTGAAACAGGAAAAAAAAATACTAAAGAACAAGTTTAAGGTAAGAAAGAACTTAAAACCATGCATATCAAAACTTGAAAAGAAATTTCCAGTAAATTAATCGTCTTATGGAACTGAAAGGATTTTATCTACACAAACTTGGGTACTGCAACAAGATGATATCTGCTTCTTTGAAATCTATCTTAAATAATATAGAAGTGCCCAATTAGTGGATGTAGTGAACTCATTAGAAATGACCTTAACAGTCTTTTAAGAAGTAACCTAACACCCTTAATCCTGCGTGATTCATGGAATAACTTAAACTGCATTAATCTAGCAAACAACACTCAAAAACAACTAAAAGCTAAAGAATTGCACACAACCATATAATTTTCTAAATCCTTTTTCTATTTAGATAACATCAAATACTTCCATAAATAAGAAGAGCATGGGCGTTCAGACAAAACAACAGGCTAAATCCTTTGCTTTGAAAAAATGATATGCACATAACAAGCTCGTGTGCATATTTTCTTTGACATTAGCCATCCATTGCCACTTATAATCATGCCAAAACCCATGATACTTAAAGAGAAGGTCAACCAGATAGTTCTTGTACCCAATCCCAAACTCATGGTCACAACAGTTTCTTTAACAATTTAAAACCTGTTTTCCACCAGAAAATAGTAAAAGCCAAACAGTTCGAACAACAATTTCAGTAGTCACAGTTATCGTCATAATGAAAACTCAATGAATTATGAAAGTTGAATTGCTTGCAAAGTAACCCAGAAACGAAAATACACAACAAAAATGACGTAAAACTCAACAAATTATAAAAAGCTATCGATTGCAAAGAAACCCATTAACAACACTACAACACAAATTCAGCAACCTCACTAAATTTTGAAGGTTTTACTGAAATTCGAACAAAAAAATTGAGGTAAAAGAAAAAGTACCAGAAAACTCAATGCACAACGAAAATGCTATTGATTTCAAAAAACCCACTAAGTGAATTACAACAAGTATTCGGAAAGGGCAGATTTTTCTTACTATATACACGTAACATTCAGGAACTTGGAAGAGAACAAGCTCTATTGCTTCTGTTTCTTCATTCTCATCCACGCTTTCTTCAGCCTTGGAATTCTCCTCCTCCTTTTCCCTGATTTCTTCAACCTTAGAATTCTCCTCCTCCTTTTCCATGATCTGGAAAGAGAGATTCAATTTGGTAGAAGATAATAGGGAGTTGGATCGGTGATTGGGGTCTTGAGCTAAACTTGGTAGACTAGATTGTAATTTGGTGAAATTCTTTCGGTTTTTCGGTGATCGACAGAACTGATAGGAAGGAGGAAGGTAGGTCTCAGTTTCCTTTCCTATCTCGGGACAGCAGCAGCAAGCGGAGGAGTGTCTAGACATACTCACCTTTAGAGCCGTACGATCAGATTACTGTTTTTTTTTTGAGAAATTCTATTTATAGTCTTCAAGTGGGGATTGCATGTGTAAACATATTGTTAAATGAGAGAAAACATCATTTTAGAAAAGATAATTTTGTAAATTTAAAAAATTTTAAAATTAAAATAATCTAAACTTGCATTGCAGTCCCTAAATGAGGACTGTATCTAGCATTACTTTTTTTTTTAAGAGTCGTGAACCTAGTTGGAACGTTAGATCGAAAATACGAACGGTCAAGCAAGTAGACGGTCTCAGTGGAGTCAACATCGTGATTAGGTGGTCTGGTTTGCTTAATTTTTGAGGAACGAATATTCATCGGGTAGGGATAAACTTAGTGCCCATCTACTCCATATAATGTTTTTATTTTTTTATCATTTTATTTTAAATATTTTTTTAACATCTTTAATCATTAAAAAAAATTAAAAAAATATATAAACTTACTAATTGTCACTTTCTTAATTATTAAGTAAAATAAAAAATTGTAAAAAAATTAAATACAAAAATAATAGTAAATAGATAGTAAAAAAAAAATAATCCTATCATTTTCAATATCCATTTGAATAGTTTGGAATGGATAAATGGAATATCCACTGTGATTGTTGGGAAGGAGGGTTTTTTTTTTGTAATGACTGGTATACTTTCGTTCCGTGAAACATGACAGTTGGCTTTCAGCCATTACAAGGGACTGGATACAAGGATGGATTAATTCTTAATGTCTATTATCTCATTACAAAGCACAACAGCTTCTTTTGCTAGTGTATCTGCTACAGTATTAGCTTGCCTTTTGACATGTTTGATTTTCCATCTTGTATCAGAAAGTATGTTGTGAACGTCCTCCAATAATCATCCAAACTTCCCATTTTCCTTGCCTTATTGCATTAACAACCTGGGTAGAGTCACCTTCAAACATGACATTTAGTAAACCAAGTTCCTTGCTAAAGAAAGCAGCTGAAATTAATCATCTTGCTTCTGCTACTGTAGGATGTGTACAAAATTTTAGTGGCTGCATTTAAGTTTCAATTACTTCCCCTTCTTGATCCCTTACACTATTCCAACACCAATATTATTAGCTTCAAGTCTGACAGAAACATCCCAATTTAGTTTAAGCCAATTTGTTGATGAAGCTTCTCATTTTATAACCATCTATTGATTTGAAGAAGATGATACTGTTTCATTAGACTGTTTCTTTGCTTCTTGAAAATCTTCATATGCTTGTCTAGCTCTACTAAAAAGGGCAAAGGGATGCTAAAAGTACCTTCGAATACCAGTTTATTTCTCCTAAACCATAAGTTCCTTGCATTTATGCAAACTGAGCTATTTCCTTATGATTAACTCTTTGAAGTATTTGCATAAATATATTTCCAAAATCATCATCTGTGATAGAGGCTTTTTGGATTTTCCTACTGCATAGCATCCTATGCTGATGGACATGCCCATAGAAGATGGCAAGGAGTTTCATATGATTTCATGCATATGGGACACAGAATTTTTAAAAACTTTCCCCTTGTATAAGTTCATTTTAGTAGGCATTTTAGTAGACAAAGCATCTGAACATGCACGCCAAATAAACACTTTAATAACATTGGTTGTATGCATCTTCTAGATTTTTTTCCAAAACTCACTATGAATACTTTTTATTGAAGATTCCCCTTTGTTGTCTTGTTATTGTTGTTTGTATAAATGGTAAGCACTTTTTACAGAGAAATAGCCATTAATAGTAGCCTTCCATACCAATTTATCCTCAACAGATGTTACACTAATAGGTAACTTTAAGATTTCCAAGATATCTTCCTCAATAAAGATCTACAATGTTACTTGCCCCCATTCGTGACATATAAGGTGCAATGTTCCTAACATGCATATAGCATTATGCAATATTCGCAGCGGATAATTAATTTTTTTTAAGCAATACTATACACCAAACTTATAATATCCCAAATAGTTAAAACATAATTCATGCATACTTAACAAAATAAACATCCACGATTACAGTGCGGGTCTCAAAAGACTGTAATCTCAAAACAATGAAAACCTGGCTCCATAATTACATTGTCAAAATATACTATTGAGCTAGTTTGTTGAGTAACTCGCTTAACTCAACTAACAATGCCAGAGGTACTATCCAAAGACCTAATTTTAGAGGTTGCAAGCTCCGTGTTGCGTCTACAGCATCTAGTCAACCTCTTCCAGTTTGCTAGTGTCTGCTTCCTGCTCTGATCTTGACACATCACCTATCATTCGGGGGGAATGGTAGTTAGGGGAATACCACGGTGAGATTTGATTACAAATCTCAACAAGTTAACAGAAAACTTTTACACAGATTAATGATGCATGCATGGCAGTAAAAACATGAATACATAATTAAAGTCATAAGTAAGCATAGCATAACTTGACATATAGCATGACATAAATGATATAACTTGAACTGAAACTGAAACTTAGCTTGATGTGACATGACATGTACGTGAACTTAAAACATAACATAGACTAGCAACATAGCATTTTTTTTTTTAAAGAGCAGGAAGTCACATGTCCAATAGTGATCCCTCTCAAAATTTATTAATAAAGCCCTCACTTATGGCGGAGGAATATCGTGGTGACAAGAAATGACCATGGAAACAGGCCCACAACAAAGAAAAAACAAAACTAGAACAAAATTATTAGATGACTATAAAAACAATACCCACCAAAAACCCGATCAAAAACAAGTTTTACAAATAACCCCAAAATCACCATCTAACATCTCAACGAAGGAAAACCCAAATAATCCAAACGAATCAGACCTCTAAAAACCCGAGGCAAATTATAACTACTAAAAAAAATCTCAATCAAAACCTTAAGCCCCTACCTTAGCTAACCAATCTGCCACCCTATTCCCTTCATGAAAGACATGCTGAAACCGACATTGAACCGTGCAAGCTAAATCAACAATTTCTCCCAAAAATCCTCAAGGTACCACACTCCACATCTCCCTCTGAGCCACCAAGAGATAACTACCATAGAATCCATTTCAATTATCACATTTGAGATATTCAACGATTTGCATCTTCTCAACCCATTAAGGAGAGTCATAATCTCCGCCTTATTATTAGAACCAAAACCAAGATGAGAAGCATAAACCTGAACCATCCCACCGAAAGCATCCCGAATAACCCCGCCAATACCACAAGAACCAGATTACCAATACTACTACCATCCGTATTCAATTTAAACCACCCCAGCGGCAATTTATCCCACCTCACCACTTTACAACATGGAGCTTTCGGAACCACCGGAATTATCCGCAAGGCCTCCAGGATCATGCCATCTCGACGAGATGGATTCTTATTTTGCTTAGCCACTTGTGAAAGAGACCCTAACCACCCACAAATGGAATGAACAATAGAATTATGTGATTCCAAAATACCTTCTATCCTAGCAAGACATCTCCTCCTCCATAGACGCCAAGTAACAATAATAGAAATGATGCCAACAATAAAGCCCACCTGTGAGGAAGAGCTAGCACGCCTAAACCAAATCTCAACATTCTGTTTCCAAGTTCTACCAAGAGGTATGCCAATAAGATTTCCAAAAAAAGACCACAATATGTGTGGAAATTCACCCTCAAAAAGTACATGATTAATATCTTCAATATGACCACGATTAACAATCACATTTGGATACAAGCGGAATACCAATACGACGTAATCTATCATCCACACTCAAGGCCATAAACCATGACCTCCAAAAATGGATAGACATTTTTAAAGGAAGAATCTTATGCCAAATCCATGCATGCCAATCCATAGAATTACCTTTAATATGAATACAATTCCATGCAGATTTTGTAGAGAACATACCTGTATCCGTAGGAGTCCAAATTAGAACATCCTTTCCATTCTTCGGTCCAGCTAAAGCAGTTACTATCTCATCCACCTTATCTTGCCCTACTAACTCCACATCCCAAATATCCGGCAACCTACAATCTTTAACTTTCAAAAGGGGAGAACCCATAACAGTCATCTCATTAATCAATGGACCATTATCCCTCCATTTGTCATACCAGAAAAAAATATCATTCTCTCTAATCTTCCATTTAGAATTATTTAACAACAACGGAATACAATTAGCAACCATTCTCCAAAATTGAGAATCTTTATTATTTTCTATAAGAGACCACGGCCGGGTTCCAACATATTTGGCTTTGAAAAAATTAGCTCATAAAGAATTTCCTTGAAAAAGGTTCCAAGCAAAGCGCATATGCAAGGCTTTCTAAACGTCCTCAAGGCTTCGTAACCCAAGTCCTCTTTCTTCCACAGGCTTACAAATCTTATTCGAAGCCAACCATTTCTTTTTGTCCACCCCATCAGCTTCTCCCCAAAATAAAAGAACTCATCAATCTATGAATTTTGGCAATAGTAACTTGAGGTACCTGTAAAACAAGTAGATGGATATTCATACTAGACATAATATGCCTCAAAAGAACAAGTTTTCCTCCTGAAGAAAGAAGCCTCATCTTCCATCCACTGATCTTTTGCCTCACTTTATTCACCATGTCTTCTAAATGAGCCTGTTTCAAATGCCCTCGAATTATTGGCACACCTATTTGGCTTTGAAAGTGAAAGTCCCTTCCATAAAGCCCGTCTGACGTAAAATCCATTGCTTACGCCGATTTGGAATTTTATTAGAACAATACAAAGCAGATTTCTGAAAAAACCATGGCATCATTAGCATACATCAAATGAGAGATAATAGGCGTACCTTGGGCCTGAGAGAAAAGGCCAAACTGATTCTCTTGCACACTCCTATGGATCAAACGGGAAAGGACCTCTTGTTGAATGATAAACAAATAAGGAGATAGAGGATCGACGGAGACCTCGACCACCTGGAAAGAAACCCTTAACAGTGTCATTCATCATGACTGAATACCAAGGGCTAGATATACATGAATAAATCAACTCACATAATTGAGAGGAGAAGCCAAACCTTCGCAAGACCATTATCAAGAATCTCCAATCCACCAAATCATAAGCTTTCGCCATATCCACTTTTAACAGAATATTACCCCCATGTATTCTTTTATTAATAGACTGCACCAACTCCTGAGTAAGGCTAATGTTCTAAAAAATACTCCAATAAAGGCTCATTGCTCAGAAGAAATCAAGTCAGGTAATATACCAGTTAATCGAGAGACAATAATCTTGGAGCAAATTTTATAAAACACAGAACAAAGATTGAACGTGAACGTGAAACATAACATGGATTTGAAACATAGCATGAATGTGAACATACATAATTTGAACATGAACTTGAACATAACATGAAACATAACGTGAACGTGAACATGACATAACGTGAACGTGAACTTGAACATAACATGACATAAACATGAACTTGAAACATATTTTTGTATCATGGGGTCACCATAATATAATAGTCTTATCTCATGGAGTTACCATGATTGCGTAATCTTATCTCATGGGGTTACCATGATTGCGTATTCTTATCTCATGGGGTTACCATGATTGACATAAATTTGAAACTTGACATGAACATAAACTTGAACATAATATAACGTGAAGCATGACTTGAATGTGAAATACATAAACTTGAAATCTTATTCAATAGACTTAAGGACGATGCTAGAGCCACCGCTTGGGGCTCCCGCTGGCTCTAACATGTATTTTTCATGTGTTTTTTTTTAAGTTATTTTTTACATAGATTTTTTTAACATTTTTAAATATTTTTAAAAAATAAAATAAGTTAAGAACATCATTAAAAAACACTTCATTAATCAGAAAGTAAAAAAAAAATTATTAAAAAATACTTCCTTAATCATGAAATAAAATAAAAATATTTTTTTCTGATTTTTTATTTTACTTCGTGATTAAGAAAGTATTTTTTAATGATGTTGTGAATTTTTTTATTTTTCAAAAAAATTTAAATTAAAAAAAATCTATATAAAAAAAGAACTTAAAAAAAACACAAAAAAAACACATGATAAAGCCCAGCGGGACCTCCCAAGGGGAGCCCCCAGCAGTGGCTTTATCATTATTCATCGACTTAATTAATAAAGTGATCATACGGGTTCTACACGGGTCCCCTTGAGCCATGTGTCCCTGCCAATTACCGCATCATATCACAAGTGTCTATACCAGCTATGTGTGTGTTAATACGTACTCCACAATTGTTGTGGCCACACATATTCTACGTGTCACAATCGCTGTGTCTCGCATAGTGTATGCTTCACAGTTGTTGTGGCCCCATATTTCATGCTCCACAGTTGTTGTGACCCATGAATTGTTTGTGACACACTTACTATGGACACACGTAAATATAAAGTGTGGCTCCATCAGCATTAGTGTCTGGCACTCTCCGGTGACCAGCTAGTTAGGCCCCATTCGCAACCTGTTGACTGTACTTCGTCAACCTAGGAACTTTCACACCTATTTAGACACTTCAGTGTGAATAAAGGAGTTCCATTAGGATATTATCCTATCCTAGCACTTAAGGTCGTGATTGATATGAATAACTTAACAAGACTATTCTTGAGATACACAAACTGTATTCGAGATGAGATGACATAAATACGAAAAGACGGAAGTCCTGACGTAGCGTAATGTGACGTGAACGTAAGACAACAAACATGACATACTTTGGGACATGAATGGAATAGACAACATTTATTAACATGATATACATGTAACAGACAATATTTTATAACATGACATAACATGTGACAGTGAATATTACGTGACATGACATACATGTAATAGATGACATATGTAATGTGACATACTTGAAACAGGTAGTAACATGAGACAGAATATATTATGTAACATATAAGTATTTCGTCACATAATTTGTGTAATAAATAAACATGTGATAACATGGCATGGCATGACATATATAACAACATACGAACATAAATTGTAGTTCCCTTACCCATCACACATATACAGTAAACTGATAGTAAGTTAAGAGCTAACTTACCTCGATAGTCGTGGTCTATGAGAATAAAGCGCGAAATACGAGCAACTGTAAGATGATATTCTAAAAGTTAGAAATTTAATTAATAAGAATTAGAAATGTAAAAATATACAACTTAGAGTAAAATTATCATTTTGCCCTCTACATGTGAAAAATGACCATTTTATCCCTAATTAAGGATTTCACATCCTAACTCCAAAAATTACTAAAATTTACATGAGATCTCATGTAAATTTTGTCCTAAACTCAAATATCAACTCAAAAAAATTTAAAACCATTCACAGCTATGGAAAACTCACAATGGCCGAAACATTCATTGGTCATTTCTCTTGGTTTTGGTTGCAATTTCTTCCATCTTCAAAACCCATGATTAAACCAAAATTTTGTAACAAAGATCTTCCTATCCTAAGTTTAAAAACACACTTAAAATATCCATTAAGAAAAAGCTAATCATCAACACCAAACTTTTTGTTAAAAAACCTAAACTTTTTAACAAAAAGTAAACTCTTGAATCATAAGTTTTGACCTTAATAAAAACATCTCCAAGAACTCAAAAAAAAAAAAAATCTTACTTCCAACATATTCATAACATCATCCTAAGATAATTAATGTTTTAAATCATCAAATAAAAGTCACCAAAAATCACAAAACAACACTTGGAGTTCTTGGTTTTTCACTTAGTCCAAAATAGAAACTTTTCTCTCAACTAACTTTGATCAATCTATGGATCCATGACTTGAAGACATGTGATCTTCAAACTAAAACATCTCATGGTTTAAAAATGTGTCCTTAAAAAGTTCCAACCATCAAAGTTAAAATCACATGGCTAAAACTCAATAAAACATGGATCTAACCCAAAAATATCAAATCTTAGGCCTAACCAATATCCTCTTGCATAGAAAAATCGTATCTTTAAAAATAATACTAAATATCTACAAAATAACATCCTAACATGTATATAAGAGGCTTATGATCATCACATAAAAATATCAAAGCCTATGGAATAAGATAGACCATGAAATATTCAAACTTTTACAAAACAAAAACTGTTTTTCCAATAATAGTTTTGAAGTTTATAGATCTAAGGAAATCTATCATCAGAAGCTTTATTCATGCAAAAAAAACCCAATGAAAATTCATAAACACATGCTAACAACACTCCATAAAATTTTCAGACCAAGATATGTCCACTAGCTTGGTCAAAATTCCAAAATATGACATGCTCTCTAGTTTCACGCCCAGAATGACCTTTCTATGGTTAAAAATATTTTTTACCGACCAAATGAGCATGGATTGAGACTAATAAGATATCCAAGGAAATTAGACTCAAAGAAGAACAACTTTTATGAAGGAGGAACTGTGTGAAAATATCTACAAAGGGTCAAAAATCTCCAAGCAAAAAGACCCAGAAATATGCCTGAGAGAGCTCTTTTGCATTTCTCTCTAAGAACGGGCTGAAGAAGTGATAAAAGGGAGTGAAATGTGTCTTGCACGACTTTATACTTCTAGAGGGGGAAGTTATGGGCTTGAATGACCCTTGATTGCAGCTGGCTATGTGACATAAAGTGGAGAATGGTGAGGGCAAGGACTGCAGCAGCTGTGAGATATGGAGGTTGATAGGGTGGATTTCTCCTTCACATCAAGGCACTATTGGGTGCACCCAATGGCAATGGATGTTCTGCCTTGTGGGGGAGGAAATTTCTTCAAGAAGCTTTGCCAAAGTGGCCAAATTTGTGGGCCTCAACCAAGTGGGCTTCAATTTGGGGTTTAAAGAGGGTTTGGTTAGGGTTTGGGATGCTATCAAACCCAAATCCAATTTTGCTTGGCCCAATCAAAATTCCAAGGTTTAAAAGGTTGGATAATGATGTCGTAACAATGATTTGATTAGCAACTTAAACAAGAAATAGAACAACACTTCACTTGGAACGCTCTTCTTCTATCCTATGCTCTTACATGTCCTTTACTATGCTAAAACCTTCGGGTCCACTTTCGGTCACTACATCTTCCAAACTTAAGGTCTCACCTCGAGTGCCCATCCACTAAAGTGAACCCATGATTCACCTTAGGATTAGAACACTAAGACCTTCATCTTACTCTTCTTGTTGACCACATTCCGACGCATGATTCCGACCGATGGAATCACACATCCCAATCCTAGATAATACACACTAAATCCTCATTCCAATCCATGCAAGCCACACAGCTCCAAGCCAACTCTGAGGCTTAAGCACCGTGTAACTATACTTAGAACAGATCCATTACGTATGGTGAATCCGTCCGTTACACACATGTCTCACCAAATTACACATGTATCTTACCCCCTTATCACTTAAGACTAACATATAACACATTGATCACCTGCTTGTGTAAATAAGCACCATACTCCAGTACAAACCTTCTCTTAACCCAGCTAGCATGTGATAGGAACCAAGGTGGGCCTACTCTTAAGGATCCTTTGCATGTTCCAGATGGGCCAATTACAAGATCAAGGGCCAAGAAGATCAAGGAAGCAATGCAAGGATTGGTGCAATCCACTTGGGAGCTAGCAAGAGCCCAACACTCAAGATGAGTTTGAAAGAAGAAGAACCAGTTTTGATGCACTTGATTCAAGCTGTGGAAGACATGACTTAGAGATACGGCCTATTGTTATTGGAGGATTCCAATTTGGTTAAATGATTTATTTTATTAGTTTAGAATAAGTGGGCTTGAAGATGCTTGGCTCACATGTCTTATTTCTTATGAACTATGTTTTTGGGAAGGCCTTGTATTTTGGCCAAGGGCTTATTTGGAAAGTTAGTTTTAGGAACTAGGGTTTCATCAATTTATTGGAGGGGTTACTGTAGCCGTGTGTACTGTAGCCGGTACTGTTCATCAAGGGTAATTTTGGGTAAAAAGGCTTTATTTTGGCTAGGGTTTTGATTAGGTTTAGGTTTAAAAACTCTTTGTATCCTCATTTGAGGGGTTAGACAATATTGAATTTTATTTGTGAGTTGAGTTTTCTCCTCTTATTTTTGATTGAACTCTTGAACTTATCAAAGGTAAATCACACAACCTTAGTGGCGTTCCTCCTTTATAATCTGGGTTCATGAGACGGGTTCTTCAACGGGTCTAGCTTTTAATATAATCTAGGTTCTTGAAACGAATTCTCATCGGGTCTAGATTCTCCATCCTTGACTTGATTTTTGGCTTTCTTGGGGAGTTTTCAAATTGATTGTGGGTTCAAGTGAATTCATTCCCACGGGTTCATATTAGTGATATCTCAGGAATAGGAATTGGAGCCGTTTTGATGCAGGTAGGCGGCCCATAGCCTTCTTCAGTGAAAAGTTAAGTGGGGCATCCCTAAAGTATCCTACTTATGATAAAGAGCTTTATGCTCTTGTTCGTGCATTAGAGACTTGGCAGCACTACCTATGGCCAAGGGAATTTGTGATCCACACCGATCATGAATCATTGAAGCATCTCAAGGGTCAAGGTAAGTTGAATAAATGGCATGCTAGATGGATGGAATACATTGAGACCTTTCCCTATGTCATCCGTTACAAGCAAGGTAAGGAGAACTTTGTTGCTGATGCTCTATCCCGGAGGTATGTACTTCTTACTTTTATGAGTGCTAAACTGCTTGGGTTTGAATATGTGAAAGATATGTATGCCGATGACGCTGATTTTTCTAATGTGTATGTGACATTGATAAGGCGGCATTTGGTAAGTTTTACAAGCATGATGGTTATTTGTTTAAAGAAAGCAAACTTTTTCTGCCAAATTGTTTTATGCGTGAGGCACATGGTGGGGGATTAATGGGACACTTTGATGTCAAGAAAACTTTAGACATTTTGCATGAACATTTCTTTTGGCCTAATATGAAGAAAGATGTTAACCGTATTTGTGGAATGTGCATTACATGTAGAAAGACCAAATCTAAGGTTTTGCCACATGGGTTGTATACACCCTTATCCGTTCCTAGTGAGCCATGGGTAGACATATCTATGGACTTTGTTTTGGGGCTGCCCAGGACCAAAAGGGGTAGAGATTCTATTTTTGTGGTTGTAGATAGAATCAGTAAGATGGCACATTTCATTCCATGCCATAAAATAGATGATGCCACAAACATAGCTGATTTGTTTTTCTGGGAGATAGTGCGACTCCATGGTGTACCTAGGAGTATTGTTTCAGATAGGGATGTTAAATTCCTTAGCTACTTTTGGAAGGTGTTGTGGGGGAAATTGGGTACTAAGCTCTTATTTTCCACTACTTGTCATCCGCAGACTGATGGTCAGACTGAAGTAGTTAATAGGACTTTAACTCAGCTTTTACGCACTGTTGTTCATAAGAATTTAAAAACTTGGGATGATTGTTTCCCATTTATAGAGTTTGCATATAGTAGGACGATGCATACTACTACTTCATACTCTCCTTTGGATTTGATACCTTTACCTGTTGATGGTAGGAGTAGTTTGGATGGACAAAAGAAGGCGAAGTTGGTGAAGTCACTTCATGAGAAGGTATGGCTTCAAATTGCGCAAAAGAATGAAAGGGTTGCTTCCCAAGCCAATAAAGGATGAAGGCGTGTCATCTTTGAACCGGGAGATTGGGTTTGGGTTCACATGCGCAAAGAAAGATTCCTAGCCCATAGAAGGACTAAGTTGCATCCTCGAGGAGATGAACCTTTCCAAATTCTTGAGAAAATTAATGACAATGCATATAAAATGGATCTTCTAGGTGAGTATAAAGTTTCTGCAACTTTCAATGTTTTTGATCTTTCTCCTTTTGATGTAGGTGAAGATTCGAGATCGATTCCTTTTGAGCAGAGGGGGAATGATAGGAACCAAGGTGGGCCTACTCTTAAAGATCCTTTGCAAGTTCCAGATGGGCCAATTACAAGATCAAGGGCCAAGAAGATCAAAGAAGCAATGCAAGGATTGGTGCAATCCACTTGGGATATAAAGCCAGCAAGAGCCCAACACTCAAGATGGGGTTTGAAGAAGAAGAACCAGTTTTGATCCACTTGATTCAAGCTGTGGAAGACATGACTTAGAGATACGGCCTACTCTTATTGGAGGCTTCCAATTTGGTTAAATGATTTATTTTATTAGTTTAGACTAAGTGGGCTTGAAGATGCTTGGCTCACATGTCTTATTTCTTATGAACTATATTTTTGGAAAGGCCTTGTATTTTGGCCAAGGGTTTATTTCGAAAGTTACTTTTTAAGAACTAGGGTTTCATCAATTTATTGTAGGGGTTACTGGAGCCGCACGTACTGTAGCCGGTACTGTTCATCAAGGGTAATTTTGGATAAAATGGGCTTTATTCTGGCTAAGGTTTTGATTAGGTTTGGGTTTAAAAACTCTTTGTAGCCTCATTTGAGGGGTTAGACAATATTGAATTTTATTTGTGAGTTGAGTTTTCTCCTCTTATTCTTGATTGAACTCTTGAACTTATCAAAGGTAAATCACAACATTTGTGGCGTTTCTCCTTTGTAATCTGGGTTCTTGATATGGGTTCTTCAACGGTTCTAGATTTAATATAATCTATGTTCTTGAAACGAGTTCTCATCGGGTTTAGATTCTCCATCCTTGGCTTGATTTTGACTTTCTTGAGGAGTTTTCAAATTGATTGTGGGTTCAAGGGAATTCATTCCCACGGGTTCATATCACAAACCCTCTTTAGACCCCAAAATTTAGGCCCATTTGGTTTAGGCCCATTAAGGCGCACGAATTTGGTCACCATAGGATTGCTTCATGGCTAAGTTTTGTACCCCCACTTGGCTGGCCAGATCTTTACAAGAAGGGCCTAGAAGGTTCTTGAAAGACAAAGCTAAAGGGCCACCTCACTCTTTCACTCTCACACTCCACCTTGAGAAAAGATCTTGGACTGATTTTTATGAGAAGAAAAGGCCAATACTCAACCTTTGCTTCAGTCCAATCACTTTCCATAGCTTGTGTAAGAGGCTCTCCAGACCACTTCCCATAAAACACAAAAGACACTCTCAGACAGTTTTTATTACCTCTTTTGAACGCTTATTTCGAAGCTTTTATATGTATTTTATCGTAAAGTTTCCTTCATGAAAGTTCTTTATTTTGGAGTCTAGTTTACGTGGATACCTTATTCGTTCCATTTGAAGATCATTTGATTAGTAAAAGGTCATTCTGGGCGATAAACTGGAGAGTGTGTTATATTTTGGAGTTTTTGACCAAGCTAATGAATAGATATTGGTCCGAAATTTTTATGGAGTACTGTTAACATGTGTATATGATTATTTGTTGAGGATTTGTTGCATGATTAAGTGTTTTGGTGAAATATTTTCTTAGGTCTAGAAACTTAGAAACTGGAAGAGGAAAAACAGTTTCTATTTTGAGAAAGTTTAAATCTTTTAGGGTTTAATCTTATTCCAATGGCTTTGATATTTTTATTGGAATATCCTAAGCCTATTATATACATTTTAAAATGTTATTTTAAAGATATTTGATGTTAGTTTCGAATATATAAAATTTTATGCAAGGAGGTATTCAGTTAGGCCAAAGTGATGATGTTCTTGGCTAAATTTATGTTTTGGTTGATATTTAACCATGTGATCTTGAGTTTGATGCTTGGATCTGTTTTAGAACATCTTTTTAAACCCTGTGATGTTTTGGTTTGAAGATCACATCTTTATAAGTCATGGATCAAGAGGTTGATCAAAACAAGTTGGAAACAA
Source organism: Juglans regia (assembly GCF_001411555.2). Taxonomy (NCBI): domain Eukaryota; kingdom Viridiplantae; phylum Streptophyta; class Magnoliopsida; order Fagales; family Juglandaceae; genus Juglans; species Juglans regia. The sequence goes on along the minus strand of NW_023343114.1, from coordinate 21,130 downwards.
AATTCTGTTTTGAACTTAGAAGAAAAACCAAAAAGTTCAAGTATGGTTTTAGTGATTTTGATGACTTTTGTTCATGATTCAAAACATGATTATTCTTAGGAATATGTTATGAGTATAGTAGAAGAAAAACTTTGGTTTAATCATGAGTTTTGAAATTTGAAAGAATTACAACAAAATCAAAGGAAATAGCCTTGTAAGTTTTGGCCCTATAGAGTTTTAATGGTTGTGTTTAGTTTTAAATTTTTCTGAATTGATATTTGAGCTTAGGACAAAATTTACATAAAGTATGTAAATTTTGGTGATTTTTGGAGTTAGGATGCAAAATCATTAAGTTAGAGGGTAAAATGGTAATTTTACTCTAAGTTGATATTTCTCCATATTCCTAATTGTTAGTGATTAAGTTCTAATTTTTAGAAATCACTATTTTCAGTTTCTTGTGACCGCACTTGAGTTTTGTCTCAAAGCATGAAAATCGAGGGAAGTTAGCTTTTAACTTACAATCAGTTTAATGTGTATGAGTGATAAGTAAGGGAACTAAATTGTATGTATGCATGTTATCATATGTGCCATGCCAATTCATTACATATTTATCTGTTACACATAATTTATTATGTCATGAATTTTTCATCTGTTACACAAGATATTCTGTCACGTATTGGTATACAATGCCATACATTGCAAGTATGTCATGTTAAGGTAAGGATGCCATCTGTTACATGTATTTCATGTCACGTAATATTCACTATCACATGTTACGTCATGTGAAGAAATGTTGTCTGTTACATGGTATGCTATGTTACGAAATATTGCATGTTACATGTATGCCATGTTATGAAATGTTGTCTGTTACATTTATGTTTCAAAGTATGTCATGTATGTCGTCTTACGTTCATGTCACGTTACGCTACGTCAAGATTTCTGTCTTTTATGTCAAGTTTATGTCATGTTTATGTTACGTCACGTTACGAAATGTCATGTCTGCCAGTTAAGTTATTTATGTCAATCACGACCCTAAGCGCTAGGATGGGGTAATATCCTAGTGGAACTCCTTTGTAACAGCCTGCTAGAAATTCATTGGTGGAATTTCTATTCACTTTAGGAATCTCGGGAAAACCCTATAAGTTTTTACGAATCGACCAATCGCATAGGTTTTAGTCTGTCAACATAGTGAGTGTTATCGGTGCTAGAAATATGAGTTTAATTATTTGAGATAGTTAGAAGTGTCAGAATGCGTTATGGTCTATGCCGTTACACTCAGTGGATTATTTAGAATTTTATGGCGCAATAGCCTATTTTCATAATTCCGGACAAAACGTCTGTTGAAAATTGTGAAATTATTTTAGGGGCACTTCAGGGTTGAATTTCGGTGAACGATTTTCACTATAGGTTAATATGAATATTTAGAATTTTTTTAGTACTAAGTTTATTATGAATTTTTTTGAGTGAATAGTAACTTCGATAAGCGCACCTAATACAGTATTTTCAAAATCACAGTCTGAAATATCCAAATTAGGTTAGAAGAGTTTATTTGGACACTTGGCAAGATTTTAGCCACATATAGTGAATAGTATTAGACACTTGGCACCATGAGGAACCATTAGATGGTTTTGTAAAGGAAGTCAATGTGTGAGATCATGCCACCTAAGCAAAGCTCTATTTCATCTGATCAACTAAATTGTGCCAGACCAAAGAGGGTTCTAACCCTAGCAAAACCTAAATGGTTGGACTCCAATTGAAATCCCAAAAGTTTGGTTGAAACCAAAACCCTAAATGGTTTTCTCAAACCCTAAAGTTGGCTTCCAAACCCTTTTTAATCCGATTTATAGCATTTTGTTTAATCACTTGATTAAATTACTTCCACATGCTATTAATTAATCAAATCCTTATTATGACATCATTATCCAACCTTTTAAACTTTGGAAATTTGTTTGGGCCAAGAAAAAAATAGTTTTGGGCTGGATTGCATCTCAAACCCTAACTAAACCCCCTTTAAACCCCAAATTGAAGCCCACTTGGTGGGACCTAGCAAGGCCTACGAAATTGACCACCTTGGCAAAACTTCTTGGAGAAGTTTCCTCTCCCACATGGCAGACCATCCACTACCATTGGCTGCATCCAATAGTGCCTTGATGTGAAGGAGAAATCCACTCCATCAACCTCCATCTTTCACAGCTGCTGCAGGCAGTCTTTGCACCTCACTATTCTCCACTTTATGTCACATAGCCACCCCCAATCAAGGGTCATTCCAGCCCACAACTTCCCCCTCCAGGAGTCTATAGTCGTACAAGGCACTTTTCATTCCATTTTATCACTTCTTTTCCCCCGTTCTTAGAGAGAAACCCAAAAGAGCTCTCTCGGGCAGATTTCTGGGACATTTTGCATGGCCATTTACGACGCTTTGTAGGTATTTTTGCAAGATGATTCCTTCACATAAGTTGTTCGTATTTGAGTCTAGTTTCCGTGGATATCTTATTAGTCTCCTTCCATTCTCATTTGGTCGGTCAAAAGTATTTGTAACCATGGAAAGGTCATTCTAGGCGTGAAACTGGAGAGTATGTTATGTTTTGAAAGTTTTGACCGAGCTAATGGACATATCTTGGTCCGAAAATTTATGGAGTGTTGTTAACATGTGTTTATGAATGTTCATTGAGGTTTTGTTGCTTGAATAAAGCTTTTGATAATAGATTTTCTTAGAGTTAGAAACTTGAAAACTGGAAGTGGAAAAACAGTTTCTGTTTTGTGAAAGTTTGAATATTTTGTGGTTTAATCTTATTCCAAAGGTTTTGATATTTTTATATGATCATCCTAAGCCTCTTATATACATGTTATGATGCTATTTCGAAGATATTTAGTATTAGTTTTAAAGATATGATTTTCTATGGAAGAGGATTTCGGTTAGGCCTAAACTTTGATGTTTTTGGGTTAGATCCATGTTTTATTAAATTTTAGCCATGTGATTTTAGGTTTGATGGTTGGATCTTCTTTAGGACACATTTTTAAACCGTGTGATGTGTTAGTTTGAAGATCACATGTCTTTAAGCCATGAATCAAGAGATTGATCAAAGTTAGTTGGGAAAAACAGTTTCTGTTTTGGACTAAGTTTAAAACCAAAAACTCCAAGTGTTGTTTTGTGATTTTTGGTGAGTTTGGTTTGATGATTTAAAGCATGTTTGATCTTAGGATGATGTTATGAATATGTTAGAAGTAAGATTTGATTTTTTGGAATTCTTGGAGATGTTTTTATTAAGGTCAAAACTTGTGATTTAAGGTTTACTTTTTGTTAAAAAGTTTGGGTCTTTTTACAAAAAGTTTGGTGTTGATGATTAGCTTTTCTTAATGGATATTTTAAGTGTATTTTTAAACTTAGGATAGGAAGATCCTTGTTACAAAATTTTGGATTAATCATGGGTTTTGAATATGGAAGAAATTGCAACCAAAATCAAGAGAAATGGTCTATGAATGTTTCGGTCATTGTGAGTTTCTATAGTTGTGATTGGTTTTAAATTTTTCTGAGTTGTTATTTGAGTCTAGGACAAGATTTACATGAGAAATGTAAATTTTGGTAATTTTTAGAGTTAGGATGTGAAATCCTTAAGCTAGGGGTAAAATGGTCATTTGCCCACATGTAGAGGGTAAAATGGTAATTTTACTCTAAGTTGTCTCTTTTCACATTTTTTATTGTTAGTAATTAATTTCTAACATTTAGAATACCCTCTTACAGTTCCTCGTGTTTCGTGCTTTATTCTAGTAGAACGCGACGGTCGATTTAAAGAATCTATAAAAACCACAATTTATAGAATCTATTCTCTCTTTATAGAATCTATTCTCTCTTTATAAACCACAATTTTCATCTATAAAAATTAATATCAGATTTAAAGATGACACTATGTTCTCAAACAATAATGCGTCAAAAGATCACATCAATAGCATGAAAAGCCTGTTTAAGTCACAATCATATATTCATAATCCAATAGCTCAAACAATAAAGTAATTGTCTCAAACTTATAATCTCCAAAACAAATAGAGAATTGATCCTAGAATCTTAAACAATAAAACTTAATCTATGAATTGAAATATAGTCAAAGTATTTTCATCAATCAATTTTCGCCCTAGGCTTTACCCAAGATTTAGTTCTGCATAGAAGAAATAATAATAAAAATGAAATTTATTTCTTCTCTAGAACTGTGCCTCATCCTCTTCAAAAACTCTCAATTTCGTGCATATGATATGCCTATATAGGGTTGGAAAGAAACCCCAATGTCTTCATATTCCAACATAAAAACTCGCCTAAATTTTAGAACTCAAATTGGCAGATAGGTATGCACTTCAAGAGTTCGAATTTAGAAATCCTTATTAGACAAATTTGTAGCCCTTTAAGATAGCTTTCCAACGCATGTAAACCACATCATACTATTATTAAAATCATCTTTAACACCCTTAGATTTTAGCAAACCCCCAACCTTTTCATGATCATATCGAATAACATTAAAGTCTCCCCCAACCACCCAAGGAATATCATGCCATTGAACTGGTTCCAAATCTCTAAGCTGTAAATGACCAGCTTGGAAACAACTCGCACATATAAAAGAAATATTAACATATCCCTCTCACCTATTTTAAACAAACCTGAAATCTGGTGTTTAGAGTAGGAAATAATGTGCATATCAATATCCTTCTGCCATAAAACCCAAATCTTACCATGTTGTTGAAAATTAGTCATAAAATTATCAAATTTCAACTTCCTAGCCCACTTCTTAATACGACAATTTGCCGCAAACGGTTCCAATATGGCCAATATTTCTGGCTTAATTTCAGAATTAAGTTTCTGTAATTGTAAAAAAGAAGTACCCACCCCCCTTACGTTCCAAATTAAAATATTGTCCAGCATTTCATAACTGTTTAGAAGATCTAGTAAGCATAACTGGAGGCTCAACAACAACCTTCTTCTTCTTCTTTAATTTTATAATTGGTAATTCTGATTCATATACTGTCTCCACTGCTGCTACCCGTGGGAATGAATTCCCTTGAACCCACAATCAATTTGAAAACTTTCCAAGAAAGCCAAAAATCAAGTCAAGGATGGAGAATCTAGACCCGATGAGAACTCGTTTCAAGAACCTAGATTATATTAAAATCTAGACCCGTTGAAGAACCCGTCTCAAGAACCCAGATTACAAAAGAGGAACGCCACAAAGGTTTTGATTTACCTTTGATAAGTTCAAGAGTTCAATAAAGAACAAGAGGAGAAAACTCAACTCACAAATAAAATTCAATATTGTCTAATCTCTCAAATGTGGCTACAAAGAGTTTTTAAACTCAAACCTAATCAAAACCCTAGTCAAAATAAAGCCCCTTTTACCCAAAATTACCCTTGATGAACAGTACCGGCTACTGTACGTGCGGCTACAGTAACCCCTACAACATTAAATAAGTTGTAACCCTTCAAGAGCCCAAAGCCTAAGTCTTGTTGTTGCCATCTTCCATAGCTGATCAAATGAATCAAAATTGGATCTTCATCCTTCAAGCCCCATCTTGAATGTTGGGCTCTTGCTAAACTCGTCCCAAGTGGATTGCATCAATCCTTGCATTGTCTCCGTGATCTTTAAGACTAGGCCCATGATGGTTCCCGTCAGTATTGCATGCCATTCATTGAGTTTTCGTATAATTGGAGTAGTCATTCTGGTGTCAAGAAAACTTTAGACACATTGCATGAACATTTATGTTGGTCTAAGATGAAGAAATATGTCAATCGCATTTGTGGCAGGTGCATTACATACAGAAAGACCAAACTTAAGCTTTTGCCACATGGGTTGTATATACCCTTACTTGTTCCTAGTGAGTTATGGGTAGACATATCTATGAACTTTGTTTTGGAGCTGCATAGGAAAGAAATGAGTAGAGAATTTATTTTTGTGGTTATGGATGGATTTATAGAGTTCGCATATAATAGGACCATGCATAATACCACTTTATATTCTCATTTTGAAATTGTTTACAGACTTAATCTATTTACTCCTTTAGATTTAATGTCTTTATCTGTTGACAACAGGAGTGTAGCTTGGATGGATGTTCTCAAATTCTTGAACAAATTAATAATAATGTATATGAAATCAATGATAATGTTACTAACATGTTTTCCTTTGATCCGGGTGGAGATTCGAGGTCGAATCCTTTCGAGGAGAGGGGGAATGATGGGAACCAAGGTGGGCCTAGTCTTAAAGATACGTTGCAAGTTCCAGATGGGCCAAATACAAGTTAAAGAGCTTAAATGATAAAGATTCAGCTTTGATTCATTTGATAAGCTATGGAAAGGGCAACAACACGACTTAAAGGCCTTGGGCACTTGAAGACTTTCAATCTATTTAATTCTTGTAAATGACTTATTTTATTAGTTTAGAATAATTGAGATTATTCTAAACTAATAAAAAAATAGAAACAAAAAGTAGGCTGCCAAAATTCTTAGGGTTTTGGGTTTGGCTGAAATTTGCATCTCCTAGGGTTTCAAAATTCTAGGATTTCTACATCTCTAAGTTTTTTCCCCTACTTGGAGTGTCGTTTCATTGATTATCTTCTATTTCATTGTCAATTCTTCTGTGCTTGAATTCAATTACTTGATTTTCACAATTGAGTATATTGTTGTTTGTGATTTAATTAAAGAAAAGAAAAGAAAGGAGAAGAAAAGAAAAGAAAGGAAAAGAAAAGAAAAGAAAGGAAAAGAAAAGAAAATTCAAAAAAAAAAAAAAAAAGAGAGAGAAGAAGAAGAAGAAAAGAAAAGGTAGCATATTTAAAGGTTGCTACATGGTTACAAAAATGAGAAAGAAAGAAATTTGTTGATTGAACCTTATCATCAAAGGGGCTGCTGCATACATCACTAAAGTTGGTATCTTCTCTTATTGTTACTCTTTCATCCGTATAACTTCCTTGATTCTCGTGTCATTTTATTATTTCCATGTTTCTCTTGTTCTTGTTTCCTGGATCTAATTACTAGTTGGGATAAAACAAGGTTCCTTTCTTTTGATTGTGTTCAATTAGTTCATAAAGAACTTGAGTAGGAAAACTCTTGAGGTAAAAGGCAAGAGAATTTGAGACTATTATCGAGAAAAAGCCACTAAGAGTGAAACACGAGTATAGTGCCATTATTCGAGTGTAAACACGTAAGGGAGTGTGTGAGGTTTTCCACTAACATTCTTTTTGTGCAGCATATTATGATGTCTCATAGAAGTGACTCATCACCAAAAGGTGTGGCAAATAACTCATCCTTTAGGTTGCAAGCAATGCAACAACAGTTTGAGTGGTTGAACTTGGTGTTGGGTGAAGTGAGGGATAGTATGGATAATCAAGAAGCAATGATTAGAAATCTGCAAGGTGAGAGAGATAGGAGGCGACGTGAGCCTAGAATTGAGAATGGGTATAAGAATGGAGAGTTTGGTGAGGATGAGGAATGCTTAACATTTTAAGTTGGATTGGGTGGACATAGAGGAGTTAGGCATGGAAGAGGCCTTAGGGCAAACTCAGGGGGTCGAGATAGAGTAGTTAAGAACCTTGGAAGCATCAAAATGAAAATACCATCATTCCAAGGTAGAACTGACCCTGAGGTTTATTTAGAGTGAGAGAAAAGAATAGAGTTGGTGTTTGATTGTCATAATTACTCTGAGGAGAAGAAGGTGAAGTTGGCTATAATTGAGTTCACTGATTATGCGATTATTTGGTGGAATCAATTAGTATCCAATTGGAGGAGGAATTTTGAGAGGCCCGCAGAAACATGGAAAGAGTTGAACGCTATCATGAGGCTGAGATTTGTACCTAGCCACTACTATAGAGACTTCTACCAAAAACTACAAAATCTTACACAGGAGTCTAAGAGTGTAGAGAATTACCATAAGGAGATGAAGGTGGCTATGATCAGGAGGCCACGATGACAAGATTTTTGAGTGGGTTGAATAGGGAGATAGCCAATGTAGTTGAGTTGCAACATTATAAGGAGGTAGAGGACATGGTGCACATGGCTATGAAGGTCGAGAGGCGGCTAAAAAGAAAGGGTACATCACGGAATACTTTGGTTTCTAATACTTCTTGGAAACCAAAGTGGGAGAAAAATGATCAACTTGTAACAAAGGGGAAGACCAAACCACCTAAGGGAAAATATAAGGGTGAGGCTGAAACCTCAAGAAAAAGAGGGAATGAGTTGAAAAACAATTGTGAGGTTGAGAGTTCAAAAAAAGAGGAGAGTGAAAGAAAAAAAGAGAGTGAAAAGGAAAAAGAGTGTGAAAGGAAAAAAGAGAGTGAAAAAGAAAAAAAGAGTGGAAAGAAAAGAGAGAGTGAAGAAAGTAAGAGAAAAACAAAGAGAAAAGTGAGTTTTTATACTAAGCCTAGTGTTAATACTAACGAACTTGACGTATGTTTGCCTAGTATTGTTGTCTCTTTGTTGTAGGGATATGAGGTCATGATTCCAAGTATTGTGTTTAGTGGATTGCCACCTATTAGGGAGATAGAGCACTACATTGATTTTATGCCAGGTGCGACAATTCCTACCCGACCTTTCTTTGAAGAACATGAGTCATTGACACACATAAGGGGACAAGGTAAGTTGTTGAGTAGAATGCATGCTAAGTGGGAGGACTATATTGAGACTTTTCCTCATGTATTCAAATACACACAAGGTATGGAAAATTTTGTAGTTGACGCTTTAGCAAGAAGGTATGTCATTCTTTTCATTTTAGATGCAAAATTGTTGAGACCTGAATATTATAAGGAATTGCATGCTAATGATAATGACTTTGCTAGTGTGTATGGAACATGTGAGAAAGCATCTTTTCGTAAGTTCTATAAACTAGATTGGTACTTGTTTAGAAAGAATAGATTTTGTGTGCCTTCTACTTTTATGCGTAAGTTGCTTGTGTGTGATGGACATGCTGGTTTTTTGGGTAACCTTGGTGTAAGAAAGACTTTTGTTGTGTTGCATGAACGTTTGTGGGAATATCATTTGCCTTTCATTGAAGTGTTACATGAATGTTTGTGGAAGTATCATATGTCATTCATTAACATGTTGCATAAACATTTGTGGGAGTATTGCATGCCATTCATTGAAGTTGCAAATGATCTTTAAGACTAGGCCCATCTTGGTTCCCATCAGTCTATCACCCTCAGACTGATGGGCAGACTGAACGGACGATTCAAACCCTAGAGGACATGCTAAGAGCTTGTGTTTTGCAAGAGAATGACGAATGGGAAAATCTCTTGCCATTAATAGAATTTGCCTACAATAATAGCTTCCAAGCCACAATCTAAATGGTACCCTACGAAGCGTTATATGGAAGGAAGTGTAGATCTCCCTTATATTGGGACAAAGTAGGAGAAGGAAAGATCTATTGATGGGATCCAAGATGGGCCTAGTCTTAAAGATCATTTGCAACTTCCAGATGGGTCAAAAAGATCAAGGAGACAATACAAGGATTGATGCAATCCACTTGGGACAAGTTTAGCAAGAGCCCAACATTCAAGATGGGGCTTGAAGGATGAAGATCCAGTTTTAATTCATTTGATCATCTACGAAAGAGGGCAACGACAAGACTTAAAGGCTTTGGGCTCTTGATGGGTTTCAACTTATTTAATTCATTTAAAGAACTTATTTTATTAGTTTAGAATAATTGAGTTTATTATGAGAAGCACTTAAAGGGGCCTATGCAAGGGCATGTTGGGAAAGTTATTATTTTATTGAACTAGGGTTAGGGCTACTGTAGCCGAGGCACTGTTCATCCGGGGGTACTTTTGGAAGATGGGGGTTTATTTTGGCTAGGGTTTCATTAGGTTTTGCTTTAAATACTCTATGTAGCCTCATTCTAATCAGTTTATGAAGTTTATGATATTTGATGAATTTATTCATTGTGAGTTGAGTTTATCTCCTCTTGTTCTTAATTGAACTTTTGAACTTATCAAAGGTAAATCACAACCTTTGTGGCGTTCCTCCTTTGTAATCTGGGTTCTTGAGACGGGTTCTTCAGCGGGTCTAGATTTTAATATAATCTAGGTTCTTGAAACGAGTTCTCATCGGGTCTAGGTTCTCCATCCATTGACTTGATTTTGGCTTTCTTGGGGAGTTTTCAAATTGATTGTGGGTTCAAGGGATTCCTTTCCCGCGGGTTCATATCATTTGGTATCTAGAGCAAGGTTTCCAATCAGGTCTGATTCTATCTTTTAATTTTAGCATCCTTAAATTTAATTCTAGGGCTTCATTGTTCTAGGGTTGCCAAAAAAAAAAAAAAATAGAAACAAAAAGTAGGCTGCCGAAATTCTTAAGGTTTTGGGTTTGGCTGAAATTTGCATCATCTAGGGTTTCAAAATTCTAGGGCTTCCTGCATCTCTAAGTTTGTCAATTGCTTGGAGTGTCGTTCCATTGATTCTCTTCTACTTCATTGTCCATGCTTGTTGTGTGTTTGAATTCAATTGGTTGGTTTTCACAATTGAATATTGCTGTTTGTGGATGAATTTGTGAAAAGAAAAGAAAAAAAAAGAAAGGAAAGGAAAAGAAAAGAAAAAAAAATTCGAAAAAATTCGAAAAAAAAAAAGAAGTAGATGAAGAAAATAGAAGGTAGCATATTCAAAGTTGCTAGATAGTTACAACAAAGAGAGAAAGAAATTTGTTGATTAAACCTTATGATGAAAGGGGCTGCTGCATACATCACTCAAGTTGGTATATTGTTTTATTGTTACTCTTTCATTCGTATAACTTCATTGATTCACGTGTCACTTTTATTCCTTCATGTTTCTCTTGTTCTTGTTTCCTGAATCTAATTACTAGTTGGGATAAAACAAGGTTGCCTTGTCTTGATTGAGTTCATTTAGTTCTGAAAGAACTTGAGTGGAAAAACTATTGAGGTAAAAGGCAAGAGAGTGTGAGACTATTATCGGGAAAAAGCCATTAAGAGTGAAACACGAGTGGAGTGCCATTATTCGAGTGCAAACACGTAAGGGAGTGTGTGAGGTTTTCCACTAACTTTCTTTTTGTGCAGCACATTATAATGTCTCATCAGAGTAGCTCATCACTAAGGGGGAGAGAATATAACTCATCCATTGTGTTGCAAGCCATGCAACAACAGTTTGATCGGTTGAACTTGGTGTTGGGTGAAGTGAGTTATAGGATGGATAATCAAGAAGCAGTGATTAGAAATCTGCAAGGTGAGAGAGGTAGGAGGCGACATGAGCCTAGTATTGAGAATGGGTATGAGAAAGAAGAGTATGGTGAGTCTTTTGTTGCTAGGCATGCACTCAATACACAAATTAAGATGAATGATACAAAGCAGCAAAGTGAGAACGTTTTTCATACTAGATGCCACATCAACAACAAGGTATATAGTATGGTCATTGATTTGAGGAGTTGTATTAATTTGGCTAGCACTACTTTAGTTGAGAAATTGAATTTACGTACCTTGAAGCACCCTAGACCATACATGTTGCAATGGTTGAGTGATTGTGGGGAGGTTAGGGTAAATAAGCAAGTGCTAGTTTCTTTTTCAATTGGGAAATACCAAGATATGGTCCTTTGTGATGTAGTGCCTATGCATGCTGGTCATATTTTGTTGGGGAAGCCATGGCAGTATGATAGGAAGGAGATCCATGATAGGTTAAGAAACATGTACTGTTTTGAAAAGGATGGAAAAACAATCAAACTTGCTCCTTTAACTCCAACACAGGTCCATGGGGATCAATTGAAGCTGAAAAGTGGGGTTGATCAAAAAAGAAAGAGTGAAAATGAGAGTGATAAAAAAAGAAAGAGTAAAAGTGAGAGTGATCAAAAAAGAAAAAGTGAAAAGAAGATTGAGTAAACAGACAAGAGTGAAAGTGAGAATGAGCTGAAAAGCAAGAGTGAAAGTGAGATTGAGCTGAAAAGCAAGAGTGAAGGTGAGAGTCAAAGTGAGATTGAGCTGAAAAGCAAGAGTGAAGATGAGATTGAGAAGAAAAGAAATAATGAGACTAAAAAAGAGAGAGAGAGAAAATTGAAGGGGAAAAAATATGGGGGTGAGGCTGAAACCTCGAGAAAAAAAGAGAATGAGTTTAAAAAATATTGTGAGGCCGAGAGGTCAAAAAAAGATGAGTGGAAGAAAAAAAGAGCGTGAAACAGAAAAAGTGAGTGAGGGAAAAAAAGAGGAGGCCGAAACATCTAGAGAAAGAAAGAGTGAAAAAGAAAAGAGAGTGGTGGCTGAGAGTCAAGAAAAAAGAGTTGCACAAGAGGAAAAAGAAAAAGAGATTACAGAGAGAAACAAAAAGGCAAAAGTGAGTTTTTATGCTAAGGCAAGCTTTTATACTAATGAATTTAATGACTCTTTGCCTAGTATTGTTGTTTCTTTGTTGCAGGGATATGAGGTCGTAATTCCTAGCGGTGTGTTTAGTGGATTGCCACCTATTAGCGAGATAGAGCACTACATTGATTTTGTGTCAGGTGCGACAATCCCTACCCGACCTTTCTTTGAAGAACATGAGTCCTTAACACACTTAAAGGGACAATGTAAGTTGTTGACTAGAATGTGTGCTAAGCGAGAGGATTGTATTGAGACTTTTCCTCGTGTATTCAAATACACACAAGGTATGAAAATTTTTGTTGTTGATGCTTTAGCAAGAAGGTATGTCCTTGTCTTCATTTTAGATGCAAAATTGTTGAGACTTGAATATAATAAGGAATTGCATGCTAATGATGATGACTTTGCTAGTGTCTATGGAACATGTGAGAAAGCATAATTTGGTAAGTTCTATAAACTAGATTGGTACTTGTTTAGAAAGAATAGATTTTGTGTGCCTACTAGTTTTATGCATAAGTTGTGTGTGATGGACATGGTGGTTTGTTGGGTAACCATGGTGTAAGGAAGACTTTTGTTGTGTTGCATGACTGTTTGTGGGAACATCATTTGCCATTCAAAGACGTGTTGCACGAACGTTTGTGGAAGTATCATTTGGCATTCATTGATGTATTGCATGAACATTTGTGGGAATATCATTTGCTATTCATTGAGTTTGCATATAATTGGAGTAGTCATTTTGGTGTAAATAAGATTTTAAATGTGGTGCATGAACATTTGTGGGAGTATCATTTGCCATTCATTGACTTGTTGCATAAACGTTTATGGGAGCGTCATTTATCTTTCATTGAGTTTGCATATAATTTGAGTGGTCATTTTGGGGCGAGGAGGACTTTAGATGTGTTTCATGAACATTTGTTGGAGTATTGTTTGCCATTCATTGAGTTTACATATAATTGGAGTGTTCATGCTACTACTAAATTTTCACCAATTGAAATTGTTTGTATACTTAATCCATTTCCTCCTTCAGATTTAAAGTCTTTACTAGTTGATGATAGGAGTAGCTTGGATGGACTATTCCAAATTCTTGAACAAATTAATGAAAATGCATATGAAATGGATCTTCCAGGTAAGTATCATGTTTCTATCATGATAGCCAAATGATATGAACCCGCGAGAATGGAATCCCTTGAACCCACAGTCAATTTGAAAACTCTCCAAGAAAGCCAAAACCAAGTCAATGGATGGAGAACCTAGACCCAATGAGAACTCGTTTCAAGAACCTAGATTATATTAAAATCTAGACTCGTCTCAAGAACCCAGATTACAAAGGAAGAATGCCACAAAGGTTGTGATTTACCCTTGATAAGTTCAAAAGTTCAATTAAGAACAAGAGGAGATAAACTCAACTCACAATGAACAAATTCATCAAATTTCATAAATACCTGATGGGAACCAAGGTGGGCCTAGTCTTAAAGATATGTTGCAAGTACCAGATGGGTCAAATACAAGTTCAAGGGCTTAAACGATGAAGATTATGCTTTGATTCATTTCATAAGCTATGGAAAGGGCAACAACATGACTTATAGGCTTTGGACACTTGAAGACTTTCAACTTATTTAATTAATTTCAAGGACCTATTTTGTTTGCTTAGAATAATTGGGTTTATGCCTATGCAAGGGCATATTGGAAAAGTTATTATTTTATTGAACTAGGGTTAGGGTTACTGTAGCGAGTTACTGTAGCTCCGTACTGTAGCCGCGGCACTGTTCATCCAGGGGCACTTTTGGAAGATGGGGGGGTTTATTTTGGCTAGGGTTTCATTATGTTTTGCTTTAAATACTCTATGTGGCCACATTTTAATCAGATTATGAAATTTGATGAATTTATTCATTGTGAGTTGAGTTTTACTCCTCTTGTTCTTAATTGAACTTTTGAACTTATCAAAGGTAAATCACAACCTTTGTGGCGTTCCTCCTTTGTAATTTGGGTTCTTGAGACGGGTTCTTCAACGGGTCTAGATTTTAATATAATCTAGGTTCTTGAAACGAGTTCTCATTGGGTCTAGGTTCTCCATCCATTGACTTGATTTTGGCTTTCTTGGGATATTTTCAAATTGATTGTGGGTTCAAGGGATTCCTTTCCCGCGGGTTCATATCATTTGGTATTCAGAGCAAGGTTTCCAATCAGGTCTGATTCTATCTTTTAATTCTAGCATCCTCAAATTTAATTCTAGGGCTTCATTGTTCTAGGCTTGCCAAAAAAAAAAATAGAAACAAAAAGTAGGCTGCCGAAATTCTTAGGATTTTGGGTTTGGCTGAAATTTGCATCACCTAGGGTTTCAATATTCTAGGGTTTCCTATATTTCTAAGTCTGTCAATTGCTTGGAGTGTCGTTCCATTGATTCTCTTCTACTTCATTGTCCATGCTTGTGTGTTTGAATTCAATTGGTTGGTTTTCACAACTGACTATTGCTGTTTGTGGATGAATTAGAGAAAAGAAAAGAAAAGAAAAGAAAAGAAAAGAAAAGAAAGGAAAGGAAAAGAAAAGAAAAGAAAAGAAAAGAAAAGAAAAGAAAATTCGAAAAAAAAAAAAACGAAAAAAAAAAAGAAGGGGATGAAGAAAAGAGAAGGTAGCATATTCAAAGTTGCTACATAGTTACAACAAAGAGAAAGAAAGAAATTTGTTGATTAAACCTTATGATCAAAGGGGCTGCTGCATACATCACTCAAGTTGGTATATTGTCTTATTGTTAGTCTTTCATTCGTATAACTTCATTGATTCTCGTGTCATTTTTATTCCTTCATGTTTCTCTTGTTCTTGTTTCTTGGATCTAATTACTAGTTGGGATAATACAAGGTTGTATTGTCTTGATTTAGTTCAACTAGTTCTTAATGAACTTGAGTGGGAAAACTCTTGAGGTAAAAGGCAAGAGAGTGTGAGATTATTATCGAGTAAAAAGCCAATTCAGAGTTACACACGAGTGGAGTGTCATTATTTGAGTGTAAACACGTAAGGGAGTGTGTGAGGTTTTTTCACTAACATTCTTTTTGTGCAGCACATTATGATGTCTCATAGGAGTGACTCATCACCAAAGGAGATGGTAGATAACACATCTTTTGTGTTGCAAGTCATGCAACAACAGTTTGAGAAGTTGAACTTGGTGTTGGGTGAAGTGAGGGATAGGATGGATCATCAAGATGTGGTAATTAGAAATCTTCATGGCAGGAGAGATAGGAGGCGTCCGAGTTTAGTGTAGAAAATGGGTATGAGAATGAAGAGTATGGTGATTCTCTTGTTACCAGGCATGCACTCAATACAAAAATCAAGATGGATGATATAGAGCAGCAGAGTGAGAATATTTTTCATACTAGATGCCACATCAACAACAAGGTATGTAGTATGATCATTGATTTGAGGAGTTGTATTAATTTGGCTAGCACTACATTAGTTGAGAAATTGAATTTACGTACCTTGAAACACCCTAGACCATACATGTTGCACTGGTTGAGTGATTGTGGGGAGGTTAGGATAACTAAGCAAGTGCTAGTTTCCTTTTCAATTGGGAAATACCAGGATATGGTGCTTTGTGATGTAGTACCTATGCATGCTAGTCATATTTTGTTGGGGAAGTCATGGCAGTATGATAGGAAGGTGATCCATGATGGGTTAAGGAACATGTACAGTTTTGAAAAAGATGGAAAAACAATCAAACTTGCTCCTTTAACTCCAACACAGGTCCATGGGGATCAATTGAAGCTGAAATGTAAGGTTGCTCAAAACAGAAAGAGTGAAAATGAGAGTGATAAAAAAAGAAAGAGTAAAAGTGAGAGTGATCAAAAAAGAAAAAGTGAAAAGGAGATTGAGCAAACAAGGAAGAGTGAAAGTGATAATGAGCTGAAAAGCAAGAGTGAAGGTGAGAGTGAAAGTGAAAGTGAGATTGAGCTGAAAAGCAAGAGTGAATGTGAGATTGAGAAGAAAAGAAATAGTGAGACCGAAATGGAGAAAGAGAGAAAAATGAGAGAGAAAAAAGAAGAGGGTGAGACTAAGACCTCAAGCAAAAGAGAGAATGAGTTGAAAAATAATTATGAGGTCGAGAGTACAAAAAAAGATGAAGAAAAAGAGAGTGACAGAAAAAAAGAGAGTGAAAAGAAAAAAGAGTGTGAAAGGAAAAAAGAGAGTGAAAAAGAAAAAGAGAGTGGAAAGAAAAGAGAGTTTGAAGAAAGTGAGAGAAAAATAAAGAGAAAAGTGAGTTTTCATGCTAAGGCAAGTCTTAATCCTAACGAACTTGACGTATATTTGCCTAGTATTGTTGTCTCTTTGTTGCAGGGATATGAGGTCGTGTTTCCAAGTGGTGTATTTAGTGGATTGCCACCCATTAGAGAGATAGAGCACTACATTGATTTTGTGCCAGGTGCAACAATTCCTAACCGACCTTTCTTGGAAGAACATGAGCCATTGACACACTTAAAGGGAGAAGGTAAGTTGTTGACTATAATGCGTGCTAAGCGGGAGGATTCTATTGAGACTTTTGCTCATGTATTCAAATACACACAAGGTATGGAAACTTTTGTGGTTGATGCTTTAGCAAGAAGGAATGTACTTATCTTCATTTTAGATGCAAAATTGTTGAAACTTGAATATGATAAGGAATTGCATGCTAATGATGATGACTTTGCTATTGTATATGGAACATGTGAGAAATCATCGTTTGGTAAGTTCTATAAACTAGATTGGTACTTGTTTATAAAGAATAGATTTTATGTACCTACTAGTTTTATATGTAAGTTGCTTGTGTGCGATGGACATGGTGGTTTGTTGGGTAACCATGGTGTAAGGAAGACTTTTGTTGTGTTGCATGAACGTTTGTGGGAATATCATTTGCCTTTCAATGACGTGTTGCATGAACATTTGTGGAAGTATCAATTGCCATTCATTGATGTGTTGCATGAACGTTTGTGGGACTATCATTTGCCCTTCATTGAGTTTGCATATATTTGGAGTAGTCATTCTGGTGTCAAGAAAATATTAGACATTTTGTATGAATATTTATGTTGGTCTAAGATGAAGAGAGATGTCAATTGTATTTGTGGCAGGTGCATTACATGCAGAAAGGCCAAATTTATACTTTTGCCACATGGGTTGCATACGCCCTTACCTATTCCTAGTGAGTCATGTTTAGACATATCTATGGACTTTGTTTTGGGGCTGCCTAGGAAAGAAAGGAGTAGAAATTCTATTTTTGTGGTTATGGATGGATTTATAGAGTTTGCATATAACAGGACCATGCATACTACCACTTTATATTCTCCTTTTGAAATTGTTTATAGACTTAATCTATTTACTCCTTTAGATTTAATATTTTTATCTGTTGACAACAGGAGTAGCTTAGATGGATGTTCTCAAATTCTTGAACAAATTAATGACAATGCATATGAAATCAATGATAATGTTACTAACATTTTTCCCTTTGATCCAGGTGGAGATTCGAGGTCGAATCCTTTTGAGGAGAGGGAGAATGATGGGAACCAAGGTGGGCCTAGTCTTAAAGATATGTTGCAAGTACTAGATGGGTCAAATACAAGTTCAAGGGCTTAAACGATGAAGATTATGCTTTGATTCATTTCATAAGCTATGGAAAGGGCAACAACATGACTTATAGGCTTTGGACACTTGAAGACTTTCAACTTATTTAATTAATTTCAAGGACCTATTTTATTTGCTTAGAATAATTGGGTTTATGCCTATGCAAGGGCATATTGGGAAAGTTAATATTTTATTGAACTAGGGTTAGGGTTACTGTAGCGAGTTACTGTAGCTCATACTGTAGCCGCGGCACTGTTCATCCAGGGGCACTTTTGGAAGATGGGGGTTTATTTTGGCTAGGGTTTCATTATGTTTTGCTTTAAATACTCTATGTGGCCACATTTTAATCAGATTATGAAGTTTATGAAATTTGATGAATTTATTCATTGTGAGTTGAGTTTATCTCCTCTTGTTCTTAATTGAACTTTTGAACTTATCAAAGGTAAATCACAACCTTTGTGGCGTTCCTCCTTTGTAATTTGGGTTCTTGAGACGGGTTCTTCAACGGGTCTAGATTTTAATATAATCTAGGTTCTTGAAACGAGTTCTCATTGGGTCTAGGTTCTCCATCCATTGACTTGATTTTGGCTTTCTTGGGATATTTTCAAATTGATTGTGGGTTCAAGGGATTCCTTTCCCGCGGGTTCATATCAATACCCCTGAGTGAACAGTGCCGCGGCTACAGTAACTAAGCTACAGTAACCCTAACCCTAGTTTAATAAAATAATAACTTTCCCAACATCCCCTTGCATAGGCCCCCTTTAAGTGCTTCGCATAATAAACTCAATTATTCTAAACTAATAAAATAAGTCCTTTAAATGAATTAAATAAGTTGAAAGCCTTCAAGTGCCCAAAGCCTTTAAGTCATGTTGTTGCTCTTTCCATAACTCATCAAATGAATGAAAACTGAATCTTCATCCTTTAAGCCCTTCAACTTGTATTTAGCCCATCTGGAACTTGCAACATATCTTTAAGACTAGGCCCACCTTGGTTCCCATCATCGTCAGAGTAGCGACAATAAGAGCAGGAGTCACTCATTCCTGGCCCTACTCCCCATGACACATCAGATACATCTGACTCTTCTCCGACTCGCACTCACTTTCAAGAGGAGGGAGACCCTTTGCTTGAGGACGAGGAGTTTAGGTAGTGGAGACAACACCAAGATAGGGTTAACGCCTTTTATGATTCAGCGGAGGATGAATACTACTAGCACACCCAGGACGAGGTGTCTGAGGATAGTGATGGGAGACCCCCATCGAGCCCCGAGCTATAGCACAATTGGTGAGTCAACACTCAAACCCTTACCCATTGCATGTTTTATTTGACCCCAATTTCGAGGATGAAATCTTGTTTTAAGGCGGGGAGGATGTAACACCCTGCTTAATTAACTATTGATTAACCCTTAAGTACTTTAGATTAGGCTTTTAATTATGGGTTAATCACTTTCATTAAGGTTGATAGTGAGATTAGCATTAATGTTTGTACTTAGTGTCAATGAGCTAAGGATTAGAGTGGCAAGCCCATTAGTAATTTTGGTGAGGCTTTTTAGGACCCAAGTACATTCATGGGCCTAGCCCTGAACCAAGCACTTAGAAAATCAAGACTAGTCTTGACTCAAGTATAGGAAGGCATAAGGCTTATGATGTAGATTAGACCCTTCGCCCTTTTCAAGCTCATATGGCCCAAAGCCATGTTTGAACTCATTTTATCATTCAAAGACCAAAGGCCCAATACACCATACCATTGGTTTTCTTAAGCCCAAATCATACTCAAAGTATCCACATTAAGTTTTGAAAATTGGCTAAGGCCATTAACCATCATACTTAAGGTTAGTGCACTTTAAGCTATGCTTTGAAGCTTAATCATGTTTAATCATTTCTTAAACTTTTTAATTCAATTTTTTTCGAATTAACACTCCCATAAATCATGATTAGACCATGTTAATACCCTAGCTAAACCATTCCACATGTCATTAAGAAAAATGACATAACAAGTCCAAACCATGCTTCAATCGGTTTTGTGCATTGCCCTTTGTAATGCTTGGACTGTTTTACCCTTGGGCCCAACATTTTTGTGGTTTATCCTTAAGGGTAATATGGTCCTTAAGCACCATATGAAACCCTCCAAAACTCATTTTGAGCCTTGGACAAAATTGGTTGCATCAACCAACTCAAGGTTGACTCCAATCAGGTACAGTCATAACTGGTGCTGAAATTAGTTTCTCCTTAATTGCGTTAAAGGCTTGCAAACAAGCATCATCAAAGTCAAATGCAGAATTTTTTTCAACAAAGATTACATAAAGATTTAGAGAGTTTAGAAAAATCCTTTATAAATCTTCTATAAAATCCCGCATGTCCCAAAAAGCTTCTGATTCCCTTCACATTCTTTGGAGGTGGTAGTTTTTCTATGGTTGCAATTTTAGATCGATCAACCTCAATTCCTTTAGATGACACTCTATGGCCAAGAATGATCACTTCTTGAACCATGAAATTGCACTTCTTCCAGTTTAGGACTAGATTTTTATCTTCACATCTCTGCAAAACAAGAGCTAAATTATGTAAATAATGATCAAAAGATGTACCAAAAACTGAAAAGTCATCCATGAAAATTTCCATTATATCTTCCACCATATAGCCATCATGCAACGTTGAAATGTCGTTGGGGCATTGCACAATTCGAAGGGCATCCTCCTAAAAGCAAATGTTCCGTAGGGGCATGTGAATGTAGTTTTCTCCTGATCTTCGGGGGCTATGGCAATCTGGTTATACCCCGAATAACCATCTAAGAAGCAATAGTAGGAATACCCAGCCAATTGATCCAACATTTGATCAATGAAAGGAAGCGGAAAATGATCCTTCCTTGTTGCTTTGTTCAACTTGTGGTAATCCATACATACACGCCAACCTGTGACTGTTCTTGTAGGAATAAAGTCATTGTTCTCATTTTTCACCACCGTCATAACACCCTTTTTTGGTACAACCTGCACTGGACTTACCCATGAGCTGTTTGAAATAACATAAATAATTCCAACATTGAGGAGCTTCAAAATTTCAGCTCTCACTACTTCCTTCATTGGTGGATTTAATCTTCTTTGGTGCTCAATCGACGGTTTGTAAGATTCCTCCATTAAAATCTCGTGCATGCAAATGGAAGGACTTATACCTTTTATGTCAGAGATAGTCCATCCCAAGGCTGTCCTATGCTCCCTTAACACACGCAGCAGCTTTTCCTCTTCTTCAAGTGTGATTAATGCA